>NC_087473.1:8462115-8762115 GCF_036321535.1 Camelus dromedarius | reverse complement strand
TGCAATCAATTTTTGCTAGAAGAATGAAAGTTTCTCCACATACTCTGTTCTGAGAAAAAAGTGTGTTTTTAAGCTGTTCTTCACCTAGCTTGTTGGGAACACAAAGTTTCTTTTCAGTGGCAAACTTAACTCCATACTTGTATATGGGGAGATACAAACTCCAAATCCGTTTTACATTGAATCCTCCAGGAAATTCAAATGTGAACTAGCACAAAGACTGAGAATCCATAGTGAAATTTCTCCTGCAACCCGTTCCCTTTGTGGAAGATAAAAGAAAGCCTGTCCACAAAGTCATTTCTGAAGGATAAATGACATTGAATGCTGTCCTTCACTTATCTTGTTGAGAAAAAAAATTTTCTTTTGAGTTACAATTAACACTTCTTACATATATGAGGGGAGATATTAGCTTCAACTTGGTTTTCCAGTGAAAAAGGCAGGAATTTCAAATTGGCACTAGGAAACAGACTGAAAATCTAGAGTAAAAGTTTCTTCTACAATCAGTTCCATTTGGTCTAGATGAATGAAAGAATCTTCTCATGCTCAGTTTTGATAAGTAACTGTCTGTTAAAGCCGTCCTTCACCTAAGTTGTGGGAACTCAATATTTCTTTTCAGTTGCAAGATAAACTCCATGTATATATATGGGGAGTGATTAATTCCAATACAGTTTTCCAGTGAAAACTGCAGCAGTTACAAACCGGCACTAGGAATCAGACTGAGAATCCAGAGTAATTGTTTCTCCTGAAAACCGTTCACTTTGCCCTACATCAAAGATAATCTCTCCACATGCTCAATTCTAAAGGGTAACAGTGTGTGAAAGCCGTAATTCACCTAGCTTGTTGGGAACATGAACATTCTATTCACTTGAAATTCTACTCCATATATTTATGCGAAGTGCTACAAACTCCAAATCGGTTTTCCACTGAAATCTGCAAGAATTTTAACACGGCACTTGGAAACAGACTGAGAATACAGAGTAAAATTTTTTTCCTATAACTTGTTCCATTTTTACTATATGAACGTACGTCTCTCCACATACTCAGTTCTGAGAGGTAATTGTGTGTTAAAGCCGTCCTTGAACTCAATTGATTTGAACGTGAAGTTTCTTTTCAGAAGCAATCTCCACTGCATACTTATATAAGGGGAGGTTCTAGCTCCAACTCGGTTTTCCTGTAAAATTGCAGGAACATGTAACTGGCACTAGGAAACAGGGAAAAATCCAGAGAAACAGGTTCAACAGAAAAACTTTCTCATTGTGCTTGATGAACGAATGCCTCTAAACATTCTCGGATCTGAGAGGTATGTGTGTGTGAAAGTCGTCCTTCACATAGGTTGTTTGGAACACAAAGTTACTTTTCCATTGCAAAATACTCTCCATAAATATATATGGGGAAGTACTCGTTCCTACACGGATTTACACTGAAAAATGCAGGAAATTCATAAAGGCACTAGGAAATAGGCTGAGAAACCAGAGTGAAAATTCTCCTGCCACGAGTTCCGTTTGTGCAACATGAAAGAACGTCTATCCACCTGCATGGCACTGAGAGATAACTGTCTGTGAAAGCTGAAATTAACCTAGCTTGATGGGAAGACCAAGTTTCTTTTAAGTTGCAAATTACAATCCATCAATATATATGGGGAGGAATTAGCTCCAACTCGGTTTTCCACTGTAAACTGAAGGAAGTTCAAACCAGCTCTAGGAAACTGACTGAGAAACCAGAGTAAAAGCTTCCCTTGCAATCTGCTCCCTTTGTGCTGGATGAAAGAACCACTCTCAAAATGCTCAGTTCTGAGAGATAATTGTGTGTGAAAGCCGTTCTTCATTTAGCTTGTTGGGAACACAAAATTTCTTTTCAGTTGCAAACAACACTCCATTCATATATATGGCGAGGCACTAGCTCCAACTTTTTTTTTCCAGTGAAAACCGCAGGAACTTCAAACCGGCCCTAGGACACAACTTAGAAACCAGAGGGAAATTTCTACTGCAACCTGTTCCCTTTGTGCTAGATGAAGTAAAGTCTCCCCACATGCTCAGTTCTGATAAGTGACTGTGTGTGATTGTGGTCCTTCACCTAGGCTGTGGGAACATAATGCTCCTTTATATTTGCAAGCAACACTCCATATATATATATGGGGAGTGACTATTTCCAACTCGATTTTCCAGTGAAAACTGCAGGAAATTCAAGCCGGCACTAGGAATCAGACTGAGAATCCAGAGTAAATGTTTATCCTGCAAACCATTCGCTTTGCCCTACAGCAATGAAAATCTCTCCAAATGCTCATTTCTGGTGGGAAACAGTGTTTGAAAGCCGAATTCACCTAGCTTGTTGGGAACATGAACATTCTATTCAGTTGCAAAATCTACTCCATATATTTATACTGAGTGCTACAACCTCCGAAAATGTTTTCCACTGAAATCTGCAGGAATTTTAACCCGTCACTAGGAAACAGACTGAGAATCCAGAGTAAAATTTTTTCCTGTAACTATTTCCATTTTTACTATATGAAAGTACGTCTCTCCACATGCTCAGTTCTGAGGGATAAATGACTTTGAAAGCCGTCCTTCACATAGCTTGTTTGGAAAACATAGATTCTTTTGAGTTACAAACTACTATCTTTACATATATAAGGGCAGATACTTGCTCCAACAATGTTATCCAGTGAAAACAGCAGGAACTTCAAATCGGGATTAGGAAACACACTGAGAATCCAGAGTAAAATTTCTCCTGCAAACCGATCACTTTTTGCTAGATGAACGAACGTCTCTCCAAATGCTGATTTCTGAGAATTTAGTGAGTTTGAAATCCATAATTCACCTATCTTATTTGGAACACTAAGGTTCTTTTCAGTTGCAAACAAGACTGCTTACATATATAGGGGGAGGTACTAGCTCCAACACGGTTTTCCAGTGAAAACTGCAGGAAATTCAACCCGGCACTTGGAAACAGAATTAGGAACCAGAGTGAAATTTCCCCTTCAACATCTTCCCTTTTGTGCTAAATGAAGGAAAGTCTATCCACATGCTCAGTTCTGAGGGATAAATGTGTTTGAAAGCGGTCCTCCACCTAGATTGTTGGGAAAACAAGGTTTCTTTTGAGTTACAAATTAATATCCTTTCATATATGTGGGTAGATACTAGTTCCAAATCGGTTTTACAATGAAAACTCCAAGAAATTCAAATCGGCTCTAGGAAACAGACTGAGAAACCAGAATATAAGTTCCTCCTGCCAACCATTTCCTTTGTGCTAGATGAATGAACGTCTCTCCACATGCTCAAATTTGAGGGATAAACGTGTTTGAATGTCTTCCTTCAACTATGTTTTGGGAACACTAAGATAATTTTCAGTTGCAAACTATGCAACATAAAAGTATATGTGGAGTTACTGGTTCAAAGTCAGTTTTACACTGAAAACAGCAGGAAATTCATACCGGCATTAGGAAATAGACTGAGAACACAGAGTAAAATTGTCTCCTGTAAAACGTCCCCTTTGTGCTACATGAACGAAAGTCTCTCTACATGCAACGCACTGACAGATAACTTCCGATGAAAGCAACAATTTACATAGCTTGTTGGGAAGGTGAAGTTTCTTTTAATTTGCAAACTACAATCCATCAATACATATGGGGAAGTATTAGCTCCACCTCGGTTTTTCAGTGGAAACTGCAGAAAGTTCAAGCCAGCACTAGGAAAAAGCCTGAAAAACCAGAGTAATTGTTCCTCATGCAATCAGCTCCCTTTGTGCTGGATGAATGAACCACTATCGACATGCTCAGTTTTGAAAGAAAAGTGTGTGAAAGCCGTCATTCACTTAGCTTGTTGGGAACACAATGTTTCTTTTCTGTTGCAAACAGCACTCTGTACATATATAAGGGGAGGTACTATTTCAAACTCGGTTTTCCAGTGAAAACTGCAGGAAATTCAAAACAGCACTTGGAAAAAGACTGAGAAACCAGAGTGAAATTTCTCATGCAACATGTTCCCTTTGTGCTAGATGAACAAAAGTCTCTACACATGCTCAGATCTGAGGGATAAATTACTTTGAAATCCTTCCTTCACATATCTTTTTGAGAAAACAGTTTCTTTTCTGTTACAATCTACTACCTTTACATATATGGGTGGACATACAAGCTCCAACTCGGCTTTCCAGTGAAAACTGCAGGAACTTAAAACCGGCACTAGAAAACAGACTGAGAAACCCGAGTGAAATTTCTCCTGCAAACAGTTACCTATGTGCTAGATGAAGGAAAGTCTCTCTGCATGATCAGTTCTGAGGGATAAATGACTTTTAAAGTCGTCATTCACTTAGCTTGTGGGAAAACAAAGTTTCTTTTGAGTTATTAAATACTGTCCTTACATATAAGAGGGGAGATACTAGCTACAACTCCGTTTTCCAGTGAAAACCACAGTATTTTCAAAGTGGCAGTAGGAAACACACTGAGAATCCAGAGTAAATGTTTCCCCTGCAAAGCAATCAAATTTTGCTAGATGAACGAAATTCTCTTCACATGCTCAGTTCAGAGAGATAAGTGTTTTTGAAAGCCGTCCTTCACCTAGCTTGTTGGGAACACACAGTTGGATTTCAGTTGCAAAGAGCACTCCATACATTTATATGGGGAAGATCTAGCTTCAGTTCGGTTTTACACTGAAAACTGCAGGAAATTCATACCAGTTCTAGGAAAGAGACTGAGAAACCAGTGTGAAATTTCTCCTGCAATCTGTCCCTTTTTGATAAATGAAGGAAACTCTCCCTACTTGCTCAGTTCAGAGATATAATTTTGTTTGAAAGCAGTTCTTCATCTAGCTTTTTGGGAACACAGACTTTCTTATCAGTTGCAAATTACACTCCATAGTTTTATACAGGGATGTAGAAGTATTAAACTGGTTTTCTGTAAGAACTGCAGGAATTTCAAACTGGCACTAGGAAACAGACTGAAAATCCAGAGTAAAAGTTTCTCCTGCAACCTGTTCCATTTGGGCTAGATGAAGGAATGTATCTCCACATGCTCAGCTTTGATAAGTAACTGTGTGAGAAACCCGTCCTTCACATTGGTTGTGGGAACACAATGTTTCACTTCAGTTGCAAGCTACACTCCATATATATTTATGGGGTGTGACTATTTTCAACTCAATTTTCCAGTGAAAACTGCAGGAAATTCAACCCGGCACTTGGAAACAGAATTAGGAACCAGAGTGAAATTTCCCCTTCAAACTCTTCCCTTTGAGCTAGATGAAGGAAAGTTTCTCCACATGCTCAAATTTGAGGGATATATGTGTTTGAATGTCTTCCTTCAAATATGTTGTTCGGAACACTAAGATAATTTTCAGTTGCAAACTATGCAACATAAAATTATATGAGAAGTTACAAGTTCAAACTCAGTTTTACACAGAAAACAGCGGGAAATTCATACCGGCATTAGGAAATTGACTGAATACACAGAGTAAAATTGTCTCTGTAAAACGTCCCCTTTGTGCTACATGAACAAAAGTCTCTCTACATGCATTGCACTGAGAGATAACTTTCTGTGAAAGCCATACTTTACCTAGCTTGTTGGGAAGATGAAGTTTCTATTAAGTTGCAAAGTACAATCCATCAACACATATGGGGATGTATTAGCTTCAACTCGGTTTTTCATTGTAAAATGAAGGAAGTTTAAACCAGCACTAGGAAACAGACTGAGAAACCAGAGTAAATGTTCCAAATGCAATCAGCTCCCCTTGTGCTGGATGAAAGAACTGCTCCCAACATGCTCAGTTCTGAGAGAAAGGTGTGTGAAAGCCAAAATTCATATAGCTTGTTGGGAACACAATGTTTCTTTACAGTTGCACTCAGCACTCCATACATATATAAGGGTAGGTACTAGCTCCAACTCGGTTTTCCAGTGAAAACTGAGGAATTTCACACTGGAACTAGAAAACAGACTGAAAATACAGAGTAAAAGATTCTCCTGCAACCAGTTATATTTGGGTAGATGAACGAAGGAATCTCCATATGCTTAGATTTAATAGATAACTGTGTGAAAACCGTAATTCAACTAAGTTGTGGGAACACAATATTTCTTTTCAGTTAGAAGCTACACTCCATATATATATATGGGGAGTGACTATTTCCAACTCGATTTTTCAGTGAAAACAGCAGGAACTAAATCCAGCACTAGGAAACATACTGAGAATCCAAAGTGAAATTTCACCTGCAACCTGTTCCCTTTGTGGTAGATGAAGGAAATTCTCTCCACATGCTCAGTTCTGAGGGATAAATGACTTTGAAAGCCGTCCTTCATATAGCTTGTTGGGAAAATATAGTTTCTTTTGAGTTACAAACAACTATCCTTACATAGATGAGGGGAGATACTAGCTCCAACTAGCTTATCCATTGAAAACAGCAGGAACTTCAAGTCTGGATTAGGAAACACACTGAGAATCCAGAGTAAAAGTTTCTCTTGCAAACCGATCACTTTTTGCTAGATGAACGAACGTCTCACCAAATGCTCAGTCCTGAGAGTTGTGTGTTTGAAAGCCATAATTCACCTAAATTGGGTGGAACACAAAGGTTCTATTCAGTTGCAAACAGCACTCCTTACATATATAAGGGGAGGTACTAGCTCCAACTCTGTTATCCAGTGAAAACTGCAGGAACTTCAAAGCGGCACTAGGAAAGAGTCTGAGAATACAAACTAAAAGTTGCTCTTGCAAACCGTTCCATTTGTGCTAGATGAAAGAACGTGTCTCCACATGCTCAGTTCTTATAGGAAACAGTGTGTGTAAGCCGTCCTTCCCCTAGCTTGTTGGGAAAATGAACTTTCTTTCCAGTTGAAAAATCTACTCCATATATATATACGGAGTGCTACAAGCTCCATATCAGTTTTCCAATGAAATATGCAGGAATTTCCACCCGGCACTAGGAAACAGGCTGAGAATCCAGAATAAAAGTTTTTCCTGTAACTATTTCCATTTTTACTATATTAATGTACGTCCCTCCACATACTCAGTTCTGAGAGGTAAATGTGTGTGGAAGCCGTCTTTCAATTACCTTCCTGGGAATACAAAGTTTCTTTTCAGAAGGAAACTACACTGCATTCTTATATATGGGTAGTTCTAGCTCCAACTCGGTTTTCCTGTAAAATTGCAGGAACATGTAACCAGCAGTAGGAAACAGAGAAAAATGTAGAGAAATAGGTTTTACAGCAAAACTTTCCATTGTGCTTGATGAACGTATGCCTCTCCACATTCTCGGATCTGAGAATTATGTGTGTGTGAAAGTCGTCCTTCACATAGGTTGTTTGGAACCAAAATTTCTTTTCCATTGCAAACTACTCTCCATACATATATATATGGGGAAGTACTCGATCCAACACGGATTTACACTGAAAAATGAAGGAAATTCATACAGGCAATAGGAAATAGGCTGAGAATCCAGAGTGAAATTTCTCCTGCAACCAGTTCCCTTTGTGCTACATGAACGAACGTCTATCCACCTTCATGGTACTGAGAGATAACTGTCTGTGAAAGCTGTAATTTACCTAGCTTGATTGGAAGACCATGTTTCTTTTAAATTGCAAACTACAATCCATCAATATATATGGGGAGGAATTAGCTCCAACTCGGGTTATCCAGTGTATACTGAAGGAAGTTCAAACCAGCACTAGGAAACTGACTGTGAAACCAGAGTAAAAGTTTCCCTTGCAATCCGCTCCCTTTGTGCTCGATGAAAGAACCGCTCTCTTCTTGGTCATTTCTGAGGGATAAGAGTGTTTGAAAGCCGTCCTTCATTAGGTTGTTTGGAACATAAATTTTCTTTTCTGTTGCCATCATCACTCCATACATATATATGGGTAGGTATTAGCTCCAACTCGGTTTTCCAGTGAAAACTGAGGAATTTCACACTGGAACTAGAAAACAGACTGAAAATGGAGAGTAAAAGATTCTCCTGCAACCACTTACATTTGGGAAGATGAACGAAAGAATCTCCACATGCTTAGATTTAATAGATAACTGTGTGAAAACCGTAATTCAACTAAGTTGTGGGAACACAATATTTTTTTTCAGTTAAAAGCTACACTCCATATATATATATGGGGAGTGACTGTTTCCAACTCGATTTTCCAGTGAAAACGGCAGGAACTTCAAACCGGCACTAGGAAACACATGAGAAGCTAGCGTGAAATTTCCCCTGCAAACTGTTCCCTTTGTGCTAGATGAAAGAAACTCTCTCCACATGCTCAGATCTGAGGGGTAAATGACTTTGAAAGCCGTCCTTCACATAGCTTGTTGGGAAAATATAGTTTCTTTTTAGTTACAAACAACTATCCTTATATATATGAGGGGAGATACTAGCTCCAACTAGCTTATCCAGTGAAAACAGCAGGAACTTCAAGTCTGGATTAGGAAACACACTGAGAATCCAGAGTAAAAGTTTCTCTTGCAAACCGATCACTTTTTGCTAGATGAACGAACGTCTCACCAAATGCTCAGTTCTGAGAGTTGTGTGATTGAAAGCCATAATTCACCTAACTTGGGTGGAACACAAAAATTCTATTCAGTTGCAAACAGCACTCCTTACATATATAAGGGGAGGTACCAGCTCCAACTCAGTTTTCCATTGAAAACTGCAGGAACTTCAAAGCGGCACTAGGAAACAGACTGAGAATACAAAGTAAAAGTTGCTCTTGCAAACCGTTCCATTTGTGCTAGATGAAAGAACGTGTCTCCACATGCTCAGTTCTTATAGGAATCAGTGTGTGTAAGCCGTCCTTCCCCTAGCTTGTTGGGAAAATGAACTTTCTTTCCAGTTGAAAAATCTACTCCATATATTTATACGGAGTGCTACAAGCTCCAAATCAGTTTTCCACTGAAATATGCAGGAATTTCAACCCGGCACTAGGAAACAGGCTGAGAATCCAGAATAAAAGTTTTTCCTGTAACTATTTCCATTTTTACTATATGAACGTACGTCTCTCCACATACTAAGTTCTGAGAGGTAAATGTGTGTGGAAGCCATCTTTCAATTAGCTTGCTGGGGATGCGAAGTTTCTTTTCAGAAGCAAACTACACAGCATTCTTATATATGGGGAGGTTGTAGCTCCAAATCGGTTTTCCTTTCAAATTGCAGAAACATGTAACCAGCAGTAGGAAACAGAGAAAAATGTAGAGAAATACGTTTTACAGCAATACTTTCCATTGTGCTTGATGAACGTATGCCTCTCCACATTCTCGGATCTGAGAGTTATGTGTGTGTGAAAGTCGTCCTTCACATAGGTTGTTTGGAACCAAAATTTGTTTTCCATTGCAAACTACTCTCCATACATATATATATGGGGAAGTACTCGTTCCAACACGGATTTACACTGAAAAATGAAGGAAATTCATACAGGCAATAGGAAATAGGCTGAGAATCCAGAGTGAAATTTCTCCTGCAACCAGTTCCCTTTGTGCTACATGAACGAACGTCTCTCCTCCTGCATGGCACTGAGAGATAACTGTGAAAGCTGTAATTTACCTAGCTTGATTGGAAGACCATGTTTCTTTTAAATTGCAAACTACAATCCATCAATATATATGGGGAGGAATTAGCTCCAACTCGGGTTTTCCAGTTTATACTGAAGGAAGTTCAAACCAGCACTAGGAAACTGACTGTGAAACCAGAGTAAAAGTTTCCCTTGCAATCCGCTCCCTTTGTGCTGGATGAAAGAACTGCTCTCGACATGCTCAGTTCTGAGTGTTAAGTGTGTGTTATAGCCATCCTTCACTTAGCTAGTTGGGAACACAAAGTTTCTTTTCAGTTGCAAACAACACTACTTTCATATTTATGGTGAGGCACTAGCTCCAACTCTGTTTTCCAGTGAAAATCACAGGAACATCAAACCGGCCCTAGGACACAACTTAGAAACCAGAGGGAAATTTCTACTGCAACCTGTTCCCTTTGTGCTAGATGAAGTAAAGCCTCTCCACATGCTCAGTTCTGATAAGTAACTGTGTGTGAAAGGGGTCCTTCTCCTAGGCTGTGGGAGCACAATGTTTCTTTTAATTTGCAAGCAACACTCTATATATATATATGGGGAGTGACTATTTCCAACTCAGTTTTCCAGTGTAAACTGAAGGAACTTCAAACCAGCACTAGGAAACTGATTGAGAAACCAAAATAAACGTTTCCCTTGCAATCCGCTCCCTTTGTGCTCGATGAAAGAACTGCTCTCTTCTTGGTCATTTCTGAGGGATAAGAGTGTTTGAAAGCCATCCTTCATTAGGTTGTTGGGAACATAAATTTTCTTTTCTGTTGCAAACAACACTCCGTACATTTATTTGTGTAGGTACTAACTCCAACTCTTTTTTCCAGTGAAAACTGCAGGAACTTAAACCCGGCATTAGGAAACAGACTGAGAAACCAGAATGAAATTTCTCCTGCATCCTGTTCCCTTTGTGCTACATGAAGCAAAGTCTCTCCATATGCTCAGTTCTTATAAGTAACTTTGTGTGAAACCCGCCCTTCAACTATGTTGTGGGAACAAAATGTTTCTTTTGAGTTGCAAACTGCACTCCATATTTATATATGGGGAGTGTCTATTTCCAACTCGGTTTTCCAGTGAAAACAGCAGGATCTTCAAGCCAGCACTGGGGATCAGACTGAGAAACCAGGGTGGAATTTCTCCTGCAACCAGTTCCATTTGTGCTAGATGAAGGAATGTCTCTCCACACACTCATTTCATAGAGATAAGTATATTTGAAAGCCATTCTTCACATAGCTTGTTGGGAAAACATACTTGCTTTTGAGATACTAAATACACTCCTTACATGTATGATGGGAGATAATAGCTCCATCTCTTTTTTCCACTGAAAACTGCAGGAAATTCTACGTGTCAGTAAGTAACACACTGAGAAACCAGAATAAAAGTTTCCCCTGCAAAACAATCAAATTTTCCTAGATGAATGAATGTCCCTCCATATGCTCAGTTCTGAGAGATAAGTGTTATTCAAAGACGTCCTACACGTAGCTTGTTGTGAACACAAATTTTCTTTTCTGTTGCAAACATCACTACATACATATATAAGGGGATGTAATAGCTCCAACTCAGTTTTCCACTGAAAACTGCAGTAACTTCAATCCGGCACTTGGAAACAGACTGAGAAACCAGAATATAGGTTCCTCCTGCAAACCATTCCCTTTGGGCTAGATGAGCGAATGTCTCTCCACATGCTCAAATGTGAGAGATAAATGAGTTTGAAAGTCTTCCTTCAATTATCTTGTTCGGAACAATAAGATACTATTCAGTTGCAAATTACACAACATAAAATTATATGAGGAGTTAATAGCTCAATCTCAGTTTTACAGTGAAAACAGAAGGAAATTCATACAGGCACTAGGAAACAGACTAAGATACCAGAGTAAAAGTTCCTCATGCAATCAGCTCCCTTTGTGCTGCATGAAAGAACCGCCCATGACATGCACAGTTCTGAGTAAAAATTGGGTGAAAGCCATCCTTCACTTACCTTGTTGGGAACACAGTTTCTTTTCAGTTGCAAACAACACTCCATACATATATAAGGGGAGGTACTAGGTCCAACTCGGTTTTCCAGTGAAAACTGCAGGAACTTCAACCTGGCACTAGGAAACAGAATTAGAATGCAGAGTGAAATTTCTCCTTCAACCACTTCCCTTTGAGCTAGATGAAGGAAAGTCTCTCCACATGATCAGTTCTGAGGGATAAATATCTTTGAAAGCGTTCCTCCACCTATATTGTTGGTAAAACAAAGTTTCTTTTGAGTTACAAATAACTATCCTTACATATATGATGGGAGATACTAGTTCCAAATTGGCATTCCAGTAAAAACGGCACGAAATTCAAACCAGTACTGGGAAAATGACTGAGAAACCAGAGTGAAATTTCTCCTGCAACCAGTTCCCTTTGTGTTAGATGAATGAAAGTCTTTCCACATGCTCAGGTCTGAGGGAAAAATGACTTTGAATGCTGTCCTTAATATATCTTGTTGAAAAAACAAACTTTCTTTTGAGTTATAGTCTACTATCTTTACATATATGAGGGGACATACAAGCTCCAACTCGGCTTTCCAGTGAAAACTGCAGGAAGTTAAAACCAGCACTAGGAAACAGACTGAGAACCAGAGTGAAATTTCACCTGCATACTGTACCATTTGTGCCAGACGAAGGAAAGTCACAAGACATGCTCTGTTCTGAGGGATATATGATATTGAAAACCGAACTTCACATAGCTTGTTGGGAAAACAAAGTTTCTTTTGAGCTATTAAATACTCTTCTTACATATATGAGGGGAGATACAATCTCCAACACTGTTTTCCAGTGATAACTGCAGGAAATTCAAAGCAGCACTAGGAAAAAGTATGAGAATCCAGAGTAATACTATCTCCTGCAATGCAATCAATCTTTGCTAGAAGAATGAAAGTTTCTCCACATAATCTGTTCTGAGAGATAAGTGTGTTTGTAAGCCGTTCTCATAGATTGTTGGGAACACAACGTTTCTTTTCAGTTGCAAACTTACCTCCATAAATGTATTTGGGGAGGTACTAACTCCAAATCTGTTTTAGAGAGAAACCTCCAGGAAAATCAAATCGGAACTAGCACACACACTGAGAATCCAGAGTGAAATTTCTCCTGCAACAAGTTCGCTTTATGCTTGATGAACGAAAGCCTCTCCACATGCTCAGTTCTGGGGGATAAATGACTTTGAATGCTGTCCTTCACTTATCTTGTTGAGAAAACAAAGTTTCTTTTGAGTTACAATTTACTCTCCTTACATATATGAGGGGAGATACTAGCTTAAACTCGGGTTTCCATTGAAAAAGGCAGGAATTTCAAATTGGCAGTAGGAAACAGACTGAAAATCCAGAGTAAACGTTTCTCCTACAATCAGTTCCATTTGGGCTAGATGAACAAAAGAAAGTTCTCATGCTCAGTTTTAATAAATAGCTGTGTATGAAAGCCTTCCTTCAAGTAGGTTGTGGGATCACAATGTTTTTTATCAGTTGCAAACTTCTCTTCATATATATATGGGGAGTGACTAATTCCAACTCGGTTTTCCAGTGAAAACTGCAGGAATTTCAAACCGGCACTAGGAATCTGACTGAGAATCCAAAGTAAATGTTTCTCCTACCAACCGTTCTCTTTGTCCTACATCAACAAAAATCTCTACTCATGCTCAATTCTGATAGGAAACGGTGTGTGAAAGCCGTACATCACCTAGCTTGTTGGGAACATGAACTTTCTTTCAGTTGCAAAATCTACTCCGTATATTTATTTTCTACTCCATTTATTTATATTTATATGGAGTGCTAAAAGTTCCAAATCGTTTTTCCACTGAAATCTGCAGGAATATTTACCCGGCACTAGGAAACATACTGAGAATCCAGAGTAAAATTTTTTCCTGTAACTACTTCCAGTATTACTATATGAACGTACATCTCTCCACATACTCAGTTCTGAGAGGTAAATGTGTGTTTAAGCTGTCCTTGAACTCGCTTGATGGGAATGTGAAATTTGTTTTCAGAAGCAATCTTCAATGCATACTTATATATGGGGAGGTCCTAGCTCAAACTCGGTTTTCCTGTAAAATTGCAGGAACATGTATCTGGCACTAGGAAACAGACAAAGAATCCAGAGTATAAGTTTCTCCAGGAACCATTTCCCATTTTGCTTGATGAACATATGTCTCTCCACATGCACGGATCTGAAAGGTAGTTGTGTGTGAAAGTCGTCCTTCACATAGGTTGTTGGGATCAAAATGTTTGTTTTCAGTTTCAAAACTCTCCATACATATATACAGGGAAGCACTGGTTCCAACATGGATTTAAACTGAAAAGTGCAGGAAATTTTACCCGGCACTATGAAACAGACTGAGAATCCACAGTAAAATTTCTCCTGCATAAGTTTCCCTTTGTGCTAGATGAACGAAAGTCTCTCCACATGCTCAGTTCTGATAAGTAACTGTGTGTGAAAGCCGTCCTTCACATAGGTTGTGTGAACACAATGTTTCTTTTCAGTTGCAAACTACACTCCATATATATTTATGGTAGTGACAATTTCCAAATCAGTTTACAAGTGAAAACTGCAGGAACTTCAAACCAGCACTAGGAAACAGACTGAGAATCCAGTGTATTAATTTCTCCTGCAATCCGCTCACTTTGTGCTGGATGAAAGAACCTCTCTCGACATGGAGATTTCTGAGGGATAATTGTGTGTAAATGCCATTCTTCATTAGCTTGTTGGGAACACAAATTTTCTTTTCTGCTGCAAACAACACTCCGTACAATAATTTGGGGAGGTACTAACTCCAACTATGTTTTCCAGGGAAAACTGCAGGAATTTCAATCCGTCACTAGGAAACAGACTTAGGAGCCTGAGTGAAATTTCCCCTTCAAATTGTTCCCTTTGAGCTAGATGAAGGAAAGTCTCTCTACATGCTCAGTTCTGAGGGATAAATGTCTTCAAAAGATATCCTGCACCTGGATTGTTGGGAAAACAAAGTTTCTTTGAGATATAAATAACTATCCTCACATATATAAGGGGAGTTACTAGCTCCAAATCTGTTTTCCAGTGAAAACTGCAGGAACTTCAAAGCGGCACTAGGAAACAGACTGAGAATACAAAGTAAAAGTTGCTCTAGCAAACCGTTCCATTTGTGCTAGATGAAAGAATGTATCTCCACATGCTCAGTTCTTATAGGAAACAGTGTGTGTAAGCCTTCCTTCCCCTAGCTTGTTGGGAAAATAAACTTTCTTTTCAGTTGCAAAATCTACTCCATATATTTATATGGAGTGCTACAAGCTCCAAATCAGTTTTCCACTGGAATCTGCAGGTATGTTAACCCAGCACTATGAAACAGAGTGAGAATCCAGATTAAAAGTTTTCCCTGTAACTAGTTCCATGTTTACTATATGAAAGTACGTCTGTCCACATACTCATTTCTGAAAGGTAAATGTTTGTGGAAGCCGTCCTTCAACTAGCTTGCTGGGCATGCAAAGTTTCGTTCCAGAAGCAAACTACACTATATTCATATATATGCAGAAGTTGCAGCTCCGAGTCGTTTTACTGCAAAATTGCAGGAACTTGTAACCAGCACTAGGATACAGAGAAAAATCCGGAGAAAATGTTTCAACAGCAAAACTTTCCCATTGTGCTTGATGAATGAATGCCTCTCCACATTCTCCGATCTGAGAGGTATGTGTGTGTGAAAGTCGTCCTTCACATAGGTTGTTTGGAACACAAAGTTTCTTTTCCATTGCAAACTACTCTCCATACGTATATATGGGGAAGTACTCGTTCCAACACGGATTTACACTGAAAAATGCAGGAAATTCATAAAGGCACTAGGAAATAGGCTGAGAAACCAGAGTGAAATTTCTCCTGCAACCAGTTCCCTTTGTGCTACATGAACTAACGTCTCTCCACCTGCATGGCACTGAGAGATAACTGTCTGTGAATGCTGTAATTTACCTAGCTTGATGGGAAGACCAAGTTTCTTTTAAGTTGCAATCTACAATCCATCAATATATATGGGGAGGAATTAGCTCCAACTCTGTTTTCCAGTATATACTGCAGGAAGTTCAAAGCAGCACTAGGAAACAGACTGAGAAACCAGAGTAAAATTTGCTCATGCAATCATCTCCCTTTGTACTGGATGAAAGAACCGCTCAAGACATGCTCAATTCTGCGGGATAAGTGTGGTTTAAAGCCGTCCTTCACTTAGTTTGTTGGGAGCACAATGATTCTTTTCAGTTGCAAACAACAATCCATTCTTATATAAGGTGAGGTCCTAGCTCCAACTCTGTTTTTCAGTGAAAACTGCAGGAATTTCAAATCGGGACAAGGAAACACACTGAGAATCCAGAGTACAAATTTCTCCTGTAAAGCGATCATTTTTGCTAGATGAACGAACGTCTCTCCACATGCTCAGTCCTGAGAGATAAGTGTGTTTGAAAGCCGTTCTTCACCTTGCTTGGTTGGAACACAAATTTTCTTTTCATTTGCAAACAACACTCCTTACATATATACGGGGACATATTTGCACCAACACGGTTTTCCAATGAAATTGCAGGAACTTCTAAGCGGCACTAGGAAACAGACAGAATACAAAGTAAAAGTTTCTCTTGCAGACTGTTCCATTTTTCTAGATGAAACAACGTCTCTCCACATGCTCAGTTCTTATAGGAAACAGTGTGTGAAAGCCGTCCTTCTCCTATTTTGTTGTGAACATGAACTTACATTTCAGTTGCAAAATCTATTCCATATATTTATACGGAGTGCTACTACATCCAAATCGGCTTTCTACTTAAATCTGCAGGAATTTTAACCCAGCACTTGGAAACAGACTGAGAATCCACATTAAAATTTTTCCCTGTAACTATTTAAAATCACACTATATGAACATACGTCTCTCCACATACTGAGTTCTGAGTGGTAAATGTGTGTGAAAGCTGTTCTTAAACTAGCTTGTTGGGAATGCGAATTTTCTTTTCAGATGCAGACTACACTGCATTCATATATAAGGGAAGGTTCTAGCCGCAACTCGATTTTCCTGTAAAATTGCTGGAACATCTAACCGGCACTAGGAAACAGACAAAGAATCCAGAGTAAATGTTTCTCCAGCAACTCGTTCCCATTGTGCTTGATGAACTAATGTCTCACCACATTCTCGGATCTGAGAGGTAGGTGTGTCTGAAAGTCGTACTTCACATAGGTTGTTGAGAACACAAAGATAGTTTTCAGTTACAAACTACTCTCCATACATATATACAGGGAGGTACTGTTTCCAACACGGATTTACACAGTAAACTACAGGAAGTTCAACAGAAACTAGGAAACAGAAAGATCATCCACAGTAAAATTTCTCCTGCAACAAGTTCCCTTTGTGCTAGATAAACCAAAGACTCTCCACATGCTCAGTTCTGATAAGGAACTGTGTGTGAAAGCCGTCCATCACCTAGGTTGTGGGAACACAATATTTCTTATCAGTTGCAAACTACACTCCTTAAATATGTATGGTAGTGACTATTTCCAACTCAGTTTTCCAGTGAAAACTGAAGGAATTTCAAACGGGCACTAGGAAACAGACTGAGAAACCAGAGTGAAAATTCTCCTGCAACCAGTTCCCTTTGTGCTACATGAACGAACGTCTCTCCACATGCAAGGCACTGAGAGCTATCTGTCTGTGAAAGCCGTATTTTATCTAGCTTGTTGGGAAGATGAAGTTTCTTTTAAGATGCAAACAACAATCCATCAATATATATGGGGAGTTATTAGTTCCAACTCTGTTTTCCAGTGTAAATTGCAGGAAGTTCAAACCAGCACAAGGAAAAAGTCTGAGAAACCAGAATAATAGTTTCCCCCGCAATCCGCTCTTTTTGTGCTGGATGAAAGAACCGCTCTCGACATGGTCAGTTCTGAGGGATAATTGTATGTGAAAGCCGTCCTTCAATTAGCTTACTGGGAACACAAATATTCTTTTCAGTCGCAAACAACACTCCGTACATTTATGTGGGAAGGTACTAGCTCCAACTCTGTTTTCCAGTGAAAACTGCATGAACATCCAACTGGCACTAGGAAACAGACTTAGAAATCAGAGTGAAATATCTCCTGCAAACTGTTCCATTTGTGCTAGATGAAGGAACGTCTCTCCGCACACTCAGTTCAGAGGGATAAGTGTGTTTGAAAGCCGTTTTTCACCTAGTTTTTGGGAACACAAATTTTGTTTTCAGTAGATAATTACACTCCATAAACGTATATAGGGATGTAGAAGTTCCAAATTGGTTTTACTGTAAAAACTGAAGGAATTTCATATTGGCACTAGGAAACAGACTGAGAAACCAGACTATATGTTTCTCCTGCAAACAGTTAACTTTGCACTAGATCAATGAATATCTCTTCATATGCTCAGTTCTGATAGGAAACATTGTGTTAAAGCCGTCCTTCACCTAGCTTGTTGGGAAGATGAACTTTCTTTTTAGTTGCAAATTCTACTCCATATATTTATATGGAGTGCTACAACATCCAAATCAGTTTTCCACTGAAATATGCAGGAATTCAACCAAGCGCTAGGAAACAGACTGAGAATCCAGAATAAAATTTTTTCCTGTAAGTAGTTCCATTTTTACTATATGAACATACGTCTCCCCACATACTGAGTACTTAGAGGTATATGTGTGTGAAAGCCGTCCTTCAGCTTGCTTGTTGGGAACACAAAATTTCTTTTCAGAAGCAAACTACGCAGCATTCATATATAAGGGGAGGTTCTAGCTCCAACACGGTTTTCCTGTAATATTGCAGGAACATATAACTGGCCCTAGGAAACAGAGAAAAATCCAGAGTAAAATTTTCTCCAGCAAACCGTTCCCATTGTGCTTGATGAAAGAATGTCTCTCCACATGATAGGTTCTGAGAGGTAGGTGTGTGTGAATGTCGTCCTTCACATAGGTTGTTGGGAAAACAAAGTTTCTTTTCATTTGCAGTCTACTCTCCACACATATATATGGGGAGGTACTAGTTCCAACACTGATATACATTGAAAATGGCAGGAAATTTAACCCGGCACTAGGAAACAGACTGAGAATACAGAGAAAAGTTTCTCCTGCAACCAGATCCCTTTGTGCTAGATGAATGAAAGTCTCTCCATATGCTCAGTTCTGATAAGTAACTGTGTGTGAAAGCCATCCTTAAAAGTGTTTGTGGTAACACAATGTTTATTTTCAGTTGCAAACTGCGCTCCATATATGTATATGGGGAGTGACTATTTCAACTCAGTTTTCCAGTGAAAACTGCAGGAATTTAAACATGGCACTAGTAAGCAGACTGAGAAACTAGAGTGAAATTACTCCTGCAACCTGTCCCTTTTGTGCTAGATGAAGGAAAGTCACTCCACATGCTCAGTTATGAGGGATAAACATCTTTGAAAGCCGTCCTTCAACTAGCTTTTTGGGAACACAAACTTTCTTAAAAGTTGCAAGCTACACTGCATACATATATATAGGGAAGTAGAAGTTTCTACTCAGTATTCTTGTAAATACTGCAGGAGTTTTAAATCAGCATTAGGAAACAGAATGAGAAACAAGAGTAAATGTTTCTCCTGCAAACTGTTCACATTATCCTAGAGGAAGAACTTCTCTTCAGATGCTAAGTTCTGATGCGTAACAGTGTGTGAAAGCCGTCCTTCACCTAGTTTGTTGGGAACATGAAGTATCATTTCAGTTGCAAACTCTATTCCATATATTTATATGGAATGCTACAACCTCCTAATCGGTATTCAACTGAAATCTACAGGAACTTCAACCCGGCACTAGGAAACAGACTGAGAATCCAGATTAAAATTTTTTCCTGTAACTAGTTCCATTTTTACTATATGAACGTACATCTCTCCACATACACAGTTCTGAGAGGTAAATGTGTGTGAAAGCTCTACTTCAAATAGCTTGTTGGGAACACTAAGTTTCTTTTCAGTTGCAAAATACACTCCTTACATATATAAGGGTAGGTACTAGCTCCAATTCGGTTTTCCAGTGAAAACTGCAGGAACTTCAAAGCGGAACTAGGAAACAGACTGAGAATTCATAGTAAAAGTATCTCCTGCAATGCGATCACTTTATGCTAGATGAAGAAATTTCTCTCCACATGCTCAGTTCTGAGAGATAAGTGTGCTTGTAAGCCATATTTCACCTAGGTTGTTGGGAACACAAACTTTCTTTTCAGTTGCAAACATATCTCCATAAATGTATATGGGGAGGTACTTGCTCCAAATTGGTTTTACACTGAAAATTCCAGCAATTACAAATCGGCACTAAGAAACAGACTGAGAAAGCAGAATAAAAGTTCCTTCTGCAAACATTTCCCTTTTTCTAGATGAACAAATGTCCCTCCACATGCTCAAATGTGAGAGTTAATTTTGTTTGAACATCTTCATTCACCTATCTTGTTGGGAATACTAAGTTTCTTTTCAGTTGCAAACTACAAAACTTAAAACTATATGAGGAGTTACTAGCTCATACTCCATTTTACAATGAAAACGGCAGGAAATTCATATCGGCACTAGGAAATGGATTGAGAAACCAGAGTAAAAGTGTATCCTGTAAACCGTTCGCATTGTGCTACATGAACGAACATCTCTCCACATGCAAGGAACTGAGAGATACCTGTCTGTGAAAGCCGTAGTTAACTAGCTTGCTGGGAAAATGAAGTTTCTTTTAAGTTGCAAACTACAATCCATCAATTTATATGGGGATTTATTAGCTCCAACTAGTTTTCCCAGTGTAACTGCAAGAAGTTCAAACCAGCACTAAGAAACAGACTGAGAAACCAGAGTAAATCTTTCTCCTGCAAACCATCCCCTTTGTGCTGGATGAAAGAACCACTCTTGACAAGCTCAGTTCTGAGAGATATGTGTGTGTGAAAGCCATCCTTCAACTAGCTTGGTGGGAAAACAAAATTTCTTTTCAGTTGCAAACAACACTACTTACATATATATGGGCAAGTACTAACTCAAACTCTGTTGTCCACTGAAAACTGCAGGAAAATCATAGCTGCACTAGGAAACAACCTGAGATTCAAGAGTAAAAGTTTCTCCTGTAAAGTGATCAGTTTTTGCTAGATGAACAAAAGTCTCTCCACATGATCAGTTCTGATAGTAAATGGTGTGTGAAAGCCACTCTTCACATAGCTTGTTGGGAACATGAAATTTCTTTTCAGTTGCAA
Organism: Camelus dromedarius; assembly: GCF_036321535.1. NCBI lineage: Eukaryota > Metazoa > Chordata > Mammalia > Artiodactyla > Camelidae > Camelus > Camelus dromedarius. The sequence continues at coordinate 8,741,412 of NC_087473.1, read as the reverse complement.
AATCTACTCCTTATATTTATACGCAGTGCTACAACCTCCAAATCGGTTTTCCACTGAAATCTGTAGGAAATTCAACCCGGCACTAGGAAACAGACTGAGAATCCATAATCAAAACTTTCCTGTTTCTACTTCCAATTTGAATATATGAACGTACGTCTCTCCACATACTCAGTTCTGAGAGGTAAAAATTTTTGAAAGCCTCCATTCAACTAGCTTGTTGGGAACACAAACTTTCTTATCAGTAGCCAACTACACTCCATACATATATATGGGGAGATATAGGTTCAAATTTATTTTTTGTAAAATTGCAGGTGTTTTAAATCGGCATTAGGAAACACACTGAGAAACCAGAGTAAATGTTTCTCCTGCAAACCGTTCACATTATCCTAGATGGATGAACGCATCTCCAGATGATAAGTTCTGATGCGTAACAGTGTGTGAAAGCCGTCCTTCACCTAGTTTGTTGGGAACATGAAGTTTCTTTTCAGTTGCAATCTCTATTCCATATATTTATATGGAGTGCTACAAACTCCAAATCAGAATTCCACTGAAATCTTTCATAATTTCAACCCAGCACTAGGAAACAGACTGAGAATCCAGAATAAAATTTTTTCCTGTAAGTAGTTCCATTTTTACTATATGAACATACGTCTCCCCACATACTGAGTACTTAGAGGTATATGTGTGTGAAAGCCGTCCTTCAGCTTGCTTGTTGGGAACACAAAATTTCTTTTCAGAAGCAAACTACGCAGCATTCATATATAAGGGGAGGTTCTAGCTCCAACACGGTTTTCCTGTAATATTGCAGGAACATATAACTGGCCCTAGGAAACAGAGAAAAATCCAGAGTAAAATTTTCTCCAGCAAACCGTTCCCATTGTGCTTGATGAAAGAATGTCTCTCCACATGATAGGTTCTGAGAGGTAGGTGTGTGTGAATGTCGTCCTTCACATAGGTTGTTGGGAAAACAAAGTTTCTTTTCATTTGCAGTCTACTCTCCACACATATATATGGGGAGGTACTAGTTCCAACACTGATATACATTGAAAATGGCAGGAAATTTAACCCGGCACTAGGAAACAGACTGAGAATACAGAGAAAAGTTTCTCCTGCAACCAGATCCCTTTGTGCTAGATGAATGAAAGTCTCTCCATATGCTCAGTTCTGATAAGTAACTGTGTGTGAAAGCCATCCTTAAAAGTGTTTGTGGTAACACAATGTTTATTTTCAGTTGCAAACTGCGCTCCATATATGTATATGGGGAGTGACTATTTCAACTCAGTTTTCCAGTGAAAACTGCAGGAATTTAAACATGGCACTAGTAAGCAGACTGAGAAACTAGAGTGAAATTACTCCTGCAACCTGTCCCTTTTGTGCTAGATGAAGGAAAGTCACTCCACATGCTCAGTTATGAGGGATAAACATCTTTGAAAGCCGTCCTTCAACTAGCTTTTTGGGAACACAAACTTTCTTAAAAGTTGCAAGCTACACTGCATACATATATATAGGGAAGTAGAAGTTTCTACTCAGTATTCTTGTAAATACTGCAGGAGTTTTAAATCAGCATTAGGAAACAGAATGAGAAACAAGAGTAAATGTTTCTCCTGCAAACTGTTCACATTATCCTAGAGGAAGAACTTCTCTTCAGATGCTAAGTTCTGATGCGTAACAGTGTGTGAAAGCCGTCCTTCACCTAGTTTGTTGGGAACATGAAGTATCATTTCAGTTGCAAACTCTATTCCATATATTTATATGGAATGCTACAACCTCCTAATCGGTATTCAACTGAAATCTACAGGAACTTCAACCCGGCACTAGGAAACAGACTGAGAATCCAGATTAAAATTTTTTCCTGTAACTAGTTCCATTTTTACTATATGAACGTACATCTCTCCACATACACAGTTCTGAGAGGTAAATGTGTGTGAAAGCTCTACTTCAAATAGCTTGTTGGGAACACTAAGTTTCTTTTCAGTTGCAAAATACACTCCTTACATATATAAGGGTAGGTACTAGCTCCAATTCGGTTTTCCAGTGAAAACTGCAGGAACTTCAAAGCGGAACTAGGAAACAGACTGAGAATTCATAGTAAAAGTATCTCCTGCAATGCGATCACTTTATGCTAGATGAAGAAATTTCTCTCCACATGCTCAGTTCTGAGAGATAAGTGTGCTTGTAAGCCATATTTCACCTAGGTTGTTGGGAACACAAACTTTCTTTTCAGTTGCAAACATATCTCCATAAATGTATATGGGGAGGTACTTGCTCCAAATTGGTTTTACACTGAAAATTCCAGCAATTACAAATCGGCACTAAGAAACAGACTGAGAAAGCAGAATAAAAGTTCCTTCTGCAAACATTTCCCTTTTTCTAGATGAACAAATGTCCCTCCACATGCTCAAATGTGAGAGTTAATTTTGTTTGAACATCTTCATTCACCTATCTTGTTGGGAATACTAAGTTTCTTTTCAGTTGCAAACTACAAAACTTAAAACTATATGAGGAGTTACTAGCTCATACTCCATTTTACAATGAAAACGGCAGGAAATTCATATCGGCACTAGGAAATGGATTGAGAAACCAGAGTAAAAGTGTATCCTGTAAACCGTTCGCATTGTGCTACATGAACGAACATCTCTCCACATGCAAGGAACTGAGAGATACCTGTCTGTGAAAGCCGTAGTTAACTAGCTTGCTGGGAAAATGAAGTTTCTTTTAAGTTGCAAACTACAATCCATCAATTTATATGGGGATTTATTAGCTCCAACTAGTTTTCCCAGTGTAACTGCAAGAAGTTCAAACCAGCACTAAGAAACAGACTGAGAAACCAGAGTAAATCTTTCTCCTGCAAACCATCCCCTTTGTGCTGGATGAAAGAACCACTCTTGACAAGCTCAGTTCTGAGAGATATGTGTGTGTGAAAGCCATCCTTCAACTAGCTTGGTGGGAAAACAAAATTTCTTTTCAGTTGCAAACAACACTACTTACATATATATGGGCAAGTACTAACTCAAACTCTGTTGTCCACTGAAAACTGCAGGAAAATCATAGCTGCACTAGGAAACAACCTGAGATTCAAGAGTAAAAGTTTCTCCTGTAAAGTGATCAGTTTTTGCTAGATGAACAAAAGTCTCTCCACATGATCAGTTCTGATAGTAAATGGTGTGTGAAAGCCACTCTTCACATAGCTTGTTGGGAACATGAAATTTCTTTTCAGTTGCAAAATCTACTCCTTATATTTATACGCAGTGCTACAACCTCCAAATCGGTTTTCCACTGAAATCTGTAGGAAATTCAACCCGGCACTAGGAAACAGACTGAGAATCCATAATCAAAACTTTCCTGTTTCTACTTCCAATTTGAATATATGAACGTACGTCTCTCCACATACTCAGTTCTGAGAGGTAAAAATTTTTGAAAGCCTCCATTCAACTAGCTTGTTGGGAACACAAACTTTCTTATCAGTAGCCAACTACACTCCATACATATATATGGGGAGATATAGGTTCAAATTTATTTTTTGTAAAATTGCAGGTGTTTTAAATCGGCATTAGGAAACACACTGAGAAACCAGAGTAAATGTTTCTCCTGCAAACCGTTCACATTATCCTAGATGGATGAACGCATCTCCAGATGATAAGTTCTGATGCGTAACAGTGTGTGAAAGCCGTCCTTCACCTAGTTTGTTGGGAACATGAAGTTTCTTTTCAGTTGCAAACTCTATTCCATATATTTATATGGAGTGCTACAAACTCCAAATCAGAATTCCACTGAAATCTTTCATAATTTCAACCCAGCACTAGGAAACAGACTGAGAATCCAGATTAAAATTTTTTCCTATAACTAGTTCAATTTTTACTAAATGAACGTACGTCTCTCCACATACTCAGTTCTGAGAGGTAAATGTGTGTGAAAGCCATACTTCAACTAGCTTGTTGGGAACACGAAGTTTCTTTTCAGTTGCAAACTACACTCCTTACATTTATAAGGGTAGGTACTAGCTCCAACTCGATTTTCCAGTGAAAACTGCAGTTACTTCAAAGCGGCACTTGGAAATAGAATGAGAATAAAGAGTAAAAGTATCCCCTGCAATGCAATATCTTTATGCTAGATGAACGAAATTCTCTCCAAATGCTCAGTTCTGAGAGATAAGTGTGCTTGTAAGCTGTATTTCATTAGCTTGTTGGGAACACAAACTTTCTTTCTGTTGCCAACATATCTCAATAAATTTATATGGGGAGGTTCTTGCCCCAAATCGGTTTTACACTGAAAATTCCAGCAAATACAAATTGGCACTAGGAAACAGACTGAGAAACCAGAATAAAAGTTCCTCCTGCAAACCGTACCATTTGTGCTACAAGAACGAAAGTCTCTCCACATGCTCAAATGTGAGAGATAATTGTGTTTGGACGTCTTCATTCACCTATCTTATTGGGAAGACTAATTTTCTTTTCACTTGCAAACTACAAAACTTAAAACTATATGAGTAGTTACTAGCTCAAACTCGGTTTTACACTGAAAATGGCAGGAAATTCATATCAGCATTAGGAAATTTACTGAGAAACTAGATTTAACGTGTATCCTGTAACCAGTTCCCTTTGTGCTATGTGAACGAACGTCTATCCACATGCAAGGCACTGAGAGATACCTGTCTGTGAAAGCCGTACTTAACTAGCTTGCTGGGAAAATGAAGTTTCTTTTAAGTTGCAAACAACAATTCATCAATTTATATGGGGATTTACTAGCTCCAACTAGTTTTCCCAGTGTTACTGCAGGAAGTTCAAACCAGCAGTAAGAAACAGACTGAAAAGCCAGATTTAAACTTTCTCCTTCAAACTGTTCACTTTGTGCTGGATGAAAGATCCACTCTCGACATGCTCTGTTCTGAGAGAAAAGTGTGTGAAAGCCGCTCTTCACTTATCTTGCTGGAAACACAAACTTTCTTTTCAGTTGCAAACAACACTCCGTACATATATATGGTGTGGTACTAGCTCCAACTCTGTTTTACTGTGAAAACTGCAGGAACTTCAAAATGACACTAGGAAACAGACTGAGAATCCAGTGTAAATATTTCACCAGAAACCAGTTCCCAATACGCATAATGAATGAAAATGTCTCCAAATGCTAATTTCTGAGAAATAATTGTGTTTGATAACCTTCCTTCAGTTAGCTTGTTGGGAACACAAAATTTCTTTACAGTTGCACACAACACTCCTTACATATATATCTGGATGTACTAACTACAAATGGTTGTCCACTGAAAATTGCAGGAACTTCAACCCGTCACTAGGAAACAGACTGATAATACAGAAAAAAATGTTTCCTCTTATTAGATCTATTTTACTATATGAACGTACGTCTCTCCTCAAACTAAGTTCTGAGAGGTAAATGTTTTTGAAAGCCATTCTTCACATAGCTTGTTGGGAAAACAAAGTTTCTTTTGAGTTACAGAACACTCTCCTTATATTTATGAGGGGAGATACTAGCTCCAAATCGGTTATCAAGTGAAACTGCAGGAACTTCAACGGGGCAGTAGGAAACGAACAGAATCCAGAATAAAAGTTTTACAAGCAAATGATCACTAATTGCTAGATGAACGAACGTCTCAGCACATGCTCAGATTTGAGAGATAAGTGTGTTTCAAAGCCGTCCTTCACCTAGCTTGTTGGGAACACATAGTTTCTTTTCAGTTGCAAAAAACACTCCATACATATATATGGGGAGGTATAGATCAAAATTGGTTTTCCAAGGGAAACTGCATGAACTTAAATGCGTCTCTAGGAAACAGACTGAGAAATGAAAGAAAAATTTTCTCTTGCATACTTTTCCAAATGTGCTAGATGAACGAACGTCTCTACACATGCTCAGATCTTAGATATAAGTGTGTTTGAAAGCAGGCCTTCACCGAGATTTTTGGGCATGCAAAAATTCTTGTCAGTTGCAAACTACACTCCATAAATATATATAGGGAAGTAGAAGTTCCAACACGGTTTTTCTGTAAAAATGGAAGGAATTTTAATATGGCACTAGGAATCAGACTGAGAAAAAAAAAATGTTTCTCCTGCAAACCAATCAATTTGTCCTAGATGAATGAACGTCTCACCACATGCTCAGTTCCGATAGGAAACAGTGTGTGAAAGCCAACATTCACCTAGGTGGTGGGAACACAATGTTTCTTTTCAGTTGCAAACTACACTCCATATATATATATGGGGTGTGACAATTTCCAACTTGGTTTTCCAGTGAATACTGCAGGAACTTCAAACTGGCACTAGGAAACAGAGTGATAAACCAGATTGAAATTTCTCCTGCAAACTCTTCCCTTCGTGCTACATGAGGAAAGTCTCTCCACATGTACAGATCTGAGGGACAAATGACTTTGAAAGCCGCCTTCACCTAGCTTGTTGTGAAAACAAGTATCATTTGAGTTCCAATATACTATCCTTACATATATGAGAGGAGATACTTTCTCCAACACAGTATTCCAGTGAAAACTGCAGGAACTTCACAGCGGCACTAGGAAACAGATTGAGAATGCAGAGTAAAAGTTTTTCCTGCAAAGTGATCACTTTTTGCTAGATGAAGCAACCTCTCTCCACATGCTCAGTTCATAGAGATAAGTTTTTGGAGAGCCGTCCTTCACCAAGCTTGTTGGGAACTCAAAGATTCTTTAAGGTTGCATACAACACTCCATACATATACATGGGGAGGTACTAAATCCAAAAAATTTTTCCACTGAAAACTGCAGGAACTTCAAATTGGCACTAGGAAACAGACTGAGAAACCACATTTAAAGTTTCTCTTGCAAACCGTTCTATTTTTGCTATATGAACGAACGTCTCTCCACATGCTCATTTCTGAGATATAAGTGTGCTTGAAAGCAGTCCTTCACCTAGCATTTTGGGAACACTAACTTTCTTCTCAGTTGCAAAATACACTTCATAATTATATATATGGAGGTAGAGGTTCAAATTTGGATTTCCTGTAAAAACTGCAGGAAATTCAAATCGGCACCAGGAAAGAGACTGAGAAACCAGAGTAAATGCTTCAACTGAAAACCGTTCACTTAGCCCTAAATGAAACAACGTCTCTCCACATGCTCAGGTCTGATAGGTAACAGAGAGTTAAAGCCGTACTTCACCTAGCTTGTTGGGAACATGAACTTTCTTTTCAGTTACAAACTCTACTCCATATATTTATATGGAGTGCTACAGCCTCCAAATTGGTTTTCCACTGAAATCTGCAGGAATTTCAACCTGGCACTAGGAAAGAGACTGAGAATCCAGACAAAAATTTTTCCCGTACCTAGTTCCATTTTTACTATATGAACGTATGTCTCTCCACATACTCAGGTCTGAGAGGTAAATGTGTGTGAAAGCTGTTCTTCAACTAGCTTGTTGGGAACACGAAGTTTCTTTTCAGAAGCAAACTTCACTGTATAAATTTATAAGGGGAGGTTCTAGCTGAACTTGGTTTTCTTGTAAAACTGCAGGAACATGTAACCAGCACTAGGAAACAGAGAAAGAATCCAGAGTCTATGTTTCTCAAGCAACCAATTTCCATTGTACTTGATGAACGAAAGTCTCTCCACATGCTTGGATGTGAGAGGTAGGTGTGTGTGAATGTTGTCCTTCAAATAAGTTGTTGGGAACATAATGTTGTTTTCTAGATGCAATGTATATTCCATATATTTATATACGGTGTAATACTAGATAAAACACAGGTTTACACTGAAAACTGCAGGAATTTCATCCCAGCACTAGGAAACAGACTGAGAATCCAGAGTAAAACTTTCCCCTGCAACAAGTTCACTTTGTGCTAGATGAATGAAAGTCTCTCCACATGCTCATTTCTGATAAGTAACTGTGTGTGAAGGCCGCCCTTCATCTAGGTTGTGGGAACAGAATGTTAGATTTCAGTTGCAAACTACACTCCATATATTTATAAATGTTGACTGTCTATTTCCAAGTCGGTTTCCCAGTGAAATCTGCAGGAAGTTCAAACCGGCACTAGGAAACAGACTGAGAAACAGGAGTGAAATTTTTCCTGCAATCTTTTCCCTTTGTGCTAGGTGAAGGAACGTCTCTCCACATGGTCTGTTCTGAGGGATAAATGTCTTTTAAAGCCGTCCTTCACCTAGCTTGTTGGGAACACATAGTTTCTTTTTAGTTGCAAAAAAATCTCCGTACATATATATGGGGAGGTACTAGCTCCAAAATCGGTTTTCCAAAGAAAACTGCATCAACTTAAATGCATCTCTAGGAAACAGACTGAGAAATGAAAGTTAAATTTTCTCTTGCAAGCCGTTCCAAATTTGCTAGATGAATGAACGTCTCTACACATGCTCAGTTCTTAGATATATTTGTGTTTGAAAGCAGTCCTTCACCGAGGATTTTGGGCATACAAAAATTATTGTCATTTGCAAACTACACTCCATAAATATATATAGGGAAGTAGAATTTCCAACACGGTTTCCTGTAAAAACGGCAGGAATTTAAAAATGGCACTAGGAATCAGACTGAGAAAGAAGAGAAAATGTTTCCCCTACAAACCGATCAATTTGTCCTAGATGAATGAACGTCTATCCACATGCTCAGTTCTGATAGGAAACAGTGTGTGAAAGCCAAACTTCACCTAGCTTGATGGGAACATGAAGTTTCTTTCAGTTGCCAATTTTACTCCATATATTTATATGGAGTTCTACAACCTCCAAATCGGTTTTCCACTGAAATCTGCAGGAATTTCAACCCAGCACTAAGAAACAGACTTAGAATACAGAGTAAAGTTTTTCCTGTAACTGGTTCAATTTTTACTATACTAACGTACTTCTGTCCACATACTCATTTCTGAGAGGAAAACTTGTGTGAAAGCCATCCTTCAACTAGCATGTTGGGAACACGAAGTTTCTTTTCAGAAGCACACTACACTGCATAAATACATAAGGGGTGGTTCTATCTCCAAATCGGTTTTCCTGTAAAATTGCAAGGACTTGTAACCGGCACTAGGAAACAAAGAATCCAGAGTGTCAACGTTTCTCCAGCAACCCGTTCCCATTGTGCTTGGTGAACGAATGTCTCTCCACATGCTCTGATCTGAGAGGTACATGTGTGTGAAAGTCGTCCTTCAAGTAGGTTGTGGGAACACAATGTTTCTTTTCAGTTGCAAACTACACTCTTTATATATATAGGGGGGAGAACTGGTTCCAAAACGGATTTACACTGAAAACTGCAGGATATTCAACCCGGCACTAGAAAACAGACTGAAAATCCAGAGTAATATTTTCTCCTGCAACCAGTTCCCTTTGTGCTAGATGAAAGAAAGACCCTCTACATGCTCAGTTCTGATAAGTAAATGTGTGTGAAAGCCGTCCTTCAAGTAGGTTGTGGGAACACAATGTTTCTTTTCAGTTGCAAACTACACTCTATATATACATATGGGGTGTGACTAATTCCAACTTGGTTTTCCAGTGAATAGTGCAGGAACTTCAAACTGGCACTAGGAAACAGAGTGATAAACCAGATTGAAATTTCTCCTGCAAACTCTTCCCTTCGTGCTACATAAGGAAAGTCTCTCCACATGCACAAATCTGAGGGACAAATGACTTTGAAAGTCGTCCTTCAACTAGCTTGTTGTGAAAACAAGTATCATTTGAGTTCCAATACACTATCCTTACATATATGAGAGGAGTTAGTTGCTCCAACACAGTATTCCAGTGGAAACTGCAGGAACTTCACAGTGGCACTAGGAAACAGATTGAGAATGCAGAGTAAAAGTTTTTCCTGCAAAGTGATCACTTTTTGCTAGATGAAGCAACCTCTTTCCACATGCTCAGTTCATAGAGATAAGTTTGTTGGAAAGCCGTCCTTCAACAAGCTTGTTGGGAACTCAAAGATTCTTTAAGGTTGCATACAACACTCCATACATGTACATGGGGAGGTACTAAATCCAACAAATTTTTCCACTGAAAACTGCAGGAACTTCAAATTGGCACTAGGAAACAGACTGAGAAACCACATTTAAAGTTTCTCTTGGAAGCCATTCCATTTTTGCTATATGAACGAACGTCTCTCCACATGCTCATTTCTGAGATATAAGTGTGTTTGAAAGCAGTCCTTCACCTAACTTTTTGGAACACTAACTTTCTTCTCAGTTGCAAAATACACTTCATAATTATATATAGGGAGGTAGAGGTTCAAAATTGGATTTCCTGTAAAAACTGCAGGAAATTCAAATCGGCACCAGGAAAGATACTGAGAAAGCAGAGTAAATGCTTCAACTGAAAACCGTTCACTTAGTCCTAGATGAAACAACGTCTCTCCACATGCTCAGTTCTGATACGTAACAGAGAGTGAACCTCGTACTTCACCTAGCTTGTTGGGAACATGAACTTTCTTTTCAGTTACAAAATCTACTCCATATAATTTTACGGAGAGCTACAACATCCAAATCTGTTTTCCACTGTAATCTGCAGGAATTTCAACACTGCACTTGGAAACAGACTGAGAATCCAGACAAAATATTTTCCCATAACTAGTTCCATTTTTACTATATAACGTATGTCTCTCCACATACTCAGGTCTGAGAGGTAAATGTGTGTGAAAGCTGTTCTTCAACTAGCTTGTTTGGAATATGAAGTATCTTTTCAGAAGCTAACCACACTCTATATATTTATAAGGGGAGTTTCTAGCTCAACTCGTTTTTCCTGTAAAACTGTAGGAACTTGTAACCAGCACTAGGAAACAGAGAATGAATCCAGAGTCTATGTTTCCCAAGCAACCAGTTTCCATTGTGCTTGATGAACGAAAATCCCTCCACATGCTTGGATGTGAGAGGTAGTTGTGTGTGAATGTTGTCCTTGAAATAAGTTGTTGGGAACACAATGTTGTTTTCTAGATGCAATCTATTTTCCATATATATATATATGGGGCAATACTAGATCCAACATTGTTTTACACTGAAAACTGCAGGAATTTCATCCCAGCACTAGGAAACAGAATGAGAATCCAGAGTAAATCATTTTCCTGCAAACAGTTTCCTTCATGGTAGATGAAAGAAAGACTCTCCACATGCTCAGTTCTGAAAACTAACTGTGTGTGAAACCCGTCCTTCAAGTAGATTGTACGAACACAGTATTCCTTTTCATTTGCAAACTACACTCCATATATATATAGGTAGTGACTAATTCCTACTCAGTTTTCCAATGAAATCGGCAGGAATTTCAAACCGGCACTAGGAATCAGACTGAGAAACCAGAGTGAAATTTCATTTGCAACTGGTTCCTTTTCTGCCAGGTGAACGAAATACTTTCCACATGCTCAGTTCTGATAAGTAACTGTGTCTGAAAACTGTACTTCCCCTATGTTGTGGGAACAAAAATTTTTTTTTTCATTTGCATACTACACTCCATGTATATATATGGGGAGTGACTATTTCCAACACAGTTTTTCAGTGAAAATGCAGGAATTTCAAAACGGCTCTAGGAAAGAGACTGAGAAATCAAAGTAAAACTTTCTCTTGAAAACCGTTCCATTTTTGATAGATGAACGAAAGTCTCTCCACATAATCATTTGTGTGATATAAGGGTTATTGAAAACAGTAATTCACCGAGTTTTTGAGAACACAAAATTTCTTAAAGTTGTAAATTACACACGATTCATATATTTAGGTAGGTAGAATTTCAAATAAGTATTCCTGTTATAACTGCAGTTATTTCAAATAAGCTCTAGGAATCAGACTGTGAAACCAGAGTAAATATTATTCCTGCAAACCATTCACTTTGTCCTATATCAAAAACATCTATCCATATGCTAATTTTTTATAGGTAACAGTGTGAAAGCCGTACTTCACCTAGCTTGTTGGGAACTGAAGCATCTTTTAAGAAGCAAACTACACTGCAAAATTATAATATGGGAGGTTCTAGCTCCATCTCAGTTTTCCTGTGAAATTGCAGGAAAGTGAAACCAGCACTAGGAAAGAGACAAAGATTCCAGAGTAATAGTGTCTCAAGGAATTCGTTCCCATTGTGCTTCATGAACGAATGTCTCTCCACATGCTAGCATCTGAGATGTAGGTGTGTTTGAAAGTCGTCTTCACATTGGTTTTTGTGAACAAATTATTTCTTTTCATTTGCAAACTACACTCCATACATATATATTGGGAAGTACATGTTCCAACACTGATATACACTGAAAACTGAAGGAAATTCAACCCGGCACTAAGAAACAGACTGAGAATCCAGACTAAAGGTTTCTCCTGCAACGATTTCACTTTGTGCTGAATGAAAAAAATAGTCTCCACATGCTCAGTTCTAATAAGTAACTCTGTCTGAAAGACGTCCATCACCTAGGTTGTGGGAACACAATTTTTTTTTTATTTGCAAACTGCACTCCATATATATATATGGGAAGTGACATTTTCCAACACGGTTTTCCAGTGAAAACTGCAGGAACTTCAAACCGGCTCTAGGGAAGAGCCTGAGAAAACAAAGTAAAACTTTTTCTTGGAAACAGTTCCATTTTTGCTAGATAAAAGTACGTCTCCCCACATGGTCAGTTGTGAGATATAAGTGTGTTTGAAAGCAGTAAATCACCGAGTTTTTGGGAACACAAAATTCTTTTACAGTTGCAAACTACACTCCATACATATATTTAGGGAGGTAGAATTTCAAATTGGTATTCTTGTTATAACTGCAGTTATTTCAAATCAGCACTAGAAATCAGTCTGTTAAACAAGAGTAAATATTATACCTGCAAACTGATCACTTTGTCCTATATCAATGAACATCTCTCCATATGCTAATCTTTCTAGGTAACAGTGTGAAAGCCGTAATTCACCTAGCTTGTTGGGAAATGAAGTTTCTTTACAGAAACATACTACACTGCATACATATAGAATGGGAGGTTCTAGCTCCATCTCAGTTTTCCTGTGAAATTGCAGGAAAATGAAACCTGCACTAGGAAACAGACAAAGAATCCAGAGTAAAGGTTTTTCCAGCAAACCGTTCCCATTGTGCTTGATGAAAGAATGTCTCTCCACATGCTAGGATCTGAGAGGTAGGTGTGCGTGAAAGTCGTCCTAAACATTGGTTGTTGGAAACAAAATGTTTCTTTTCATTTGCAAATTAATCTCCAAATATATACACTTGGAAATACTAGTTCAAAAACAGATATACACTGAAAACTGCAGGAAATTCAACCCGGCACTAAGAAACAGACTGAGAATCCAGAGTAAAATTTTCCCCTGCAACAAGTTCACTTTGTGCTAGATGAACAAAACACTCTCCACATGCTCAATCTGATACGTAACTGTGTGTGAAGGCCGCTCTTCATCTAGGTTGTGGGAACAGAATGTCAGTATTCAGTTGCAAACTACACTCCATATATATAAATGGTGAGTGTATATTTCCAACTTGGTTTTCCGGTAAAAACTGCAGGAAGTTCAAACCGGCACTAAGAAACCGACTGAGAAACAGGAGTGAAATTTTTCCTGCAAACTGTTCCCTTTGTGCTAGATGAAGGAACGTCTCTCCACATGCTCTGTTCTGAGGGATAAATGTCTTTGAAAGTCGTCCTTCACATAGCTTGTTGGGAAAACAAAGGTTGTATGAGTTACAGAATACTCTCCTTCCATTTATGAGGGGAGATACTAGCTTCAAATCGGTTATCCAGTGAAAAATGCAGAAATTTCAACAGGCACTAGGAAACACACTGAGAATCCAGAGTAAAAGATTCACAAGCAAACGATCACTTTTGCTAGGTGAAGAAACGTCTCTCCACATGCTCAGTTTTGAGAGATAAGTGTGTTTCAAAGCCATCCTTCACCTAGCTTGTTGGGAACACATAGTTACTTTTCAGGTGCAAAAAACAATCCATAAGTATATATGGGGAGGTACTAGCTCCAAATCTGTTTTCCAAGGAATACTGCATGATCTTAAATGTGTCTCTAGAAAACAGACTGAGAAATGAAAGAAAAATTTTCTCTTGCTAACAGTTCCAAATGTGCTAGATGAATGAACGTCTCAACACATGCTCAGTATTTAGATATATGTGTGTTTGAAAGCAGTCCCTCACCGAGCTTTATGGGAATGCAAAAATTCTTGCAAGTTGCAAACGACACTCCATAAATATATATAGGGAAGTAGAAGTTCCAACACGGTTTTCCTTTAAAAACTGCAGGAATTTCAAAACGGCACTAGGAATCAGACTGAGAAACAAGAGTATATGTTTCTCCTGCAAACAGATCAATTTGTCCTAGATGAATGTCTCTCCACATGCTCAGTTCTGATAGGAAACAGTGTGTGAAAGCCAAACTTCACCTAGCTTGATGGGAACATGAAGTTTCTTTTCAGTTGCCGTTTCGAATCCATATATTTATATGGATTGCTACAACCTCCAAATTGGTTTTCCACTGAAATCTGCAGGAAATTCAACCCAGCACTAAGAAACAGACTTAGAATACAGAGAAAAAGTTTTTCCTGTAAATAATTCCATTTTTACTATACTAACGTACTTCTCTCCACATACTCAGTTCTGAGAGGAAAACATGTGTGAAAGCCGTTCTTCAACTAGCATGTTGGGAACACGAAGTTTCTTTTCAGAAGCAAACTACACTGCATAAATACATAAGGGGAGGTTCTATCTCCAAATCGGATTTCCTGTAAAATTACAGGGACATGTAACCGGCACTAGGAAACAGACAGAGAATCCAGAGTCAAAGTTTTTCCAGCAACCCATTCCCATTGTGCTTTATGAACGAATGTCTCTCCACATGCTCTGATGTGAGAGGCAGGTGTGTCTGAAATTCTTACTTCACATAGGTTGTTGGGAACACAAATATTGTTTTCAGTTGCAAACTAATCTTTACACATATATAGGGGGAAGTACAGTTTCCGACACGGATTTACACTAAAAAATGCAGGAAATTCAACCCGGAACTTGAAAAAGACTGAGAATCCAGAGAATAAGTATCAACTGAAACCAGTTCCATTAGTGCTAGATGAACTAAAGAATCTCCACATGCTCAGATATGATAAGTAACTGTATGTGAAAACTGTCCTTCACCTAGGTTGTGGGAACAAAATGTTTCTTTACAGTTGCGAATGACACTCCATACATATATATGGGAAGTGTCTAATTCCATCTTAGTTTTCCAGTGAATACTGAAGGAACTTCAAACCTGCACTAGGAAACAAACTTTTTGACCAGATTGAAATTTCTCCTGCAACCTCCTCCCTTTGTGCTACATGAGGAAAGTCTCTCCACATGCACAGCTCTGAGGGTCAAATGACTTTGAAAGCCGACATTCAACTAGAATGTTGGGAAAACAAGTATCATTTGAGTTCCACAATACTATTTTTACATTTATGTGGGGAGATACTAGCTCCAACATAGTATTTCAGTTGAAACTGCAGGAACTTAAAACAGCACTAGGAAACAGGCTGAGAATGCAGAGTAAAAGATTGTCATGCAAAGCAATCATTTTTGCTAGATGAAGGAACGTCTCTCCACATGCTCAGTTCAGAGAGATAAGTGTGTTTGAAAGCCGTCCTTCATCTATCTTGTTGGGAACACAAAGATCCTTTAAGGTTGCAAACAACAATCCATACACATATATGGGTACATATTAGCACCAAAACGGTTTTCAACTGAATAATTAAGGAACTTCAAATTGGCACTAGGAAACAGACTGAGAAACCAGAGTAAAATTTTCTCTTGCAAACAGTTCCATTTGTGCTAAATGAACGAACGTCTCTCCACATGTTCAGTTCTGAGATATAAGTGTTTTTGAAAGCAGTCTTCAACGAGCTTTTAAGGAAAAAAATTTCTTAACACTAGAATACTACACTACATAGATATATATATAGGCAAATTTTCCAACATGGTTTTCCTCTACAAAGTGCAGGAAATTCAAATTGACACTATTAAACATATTGAGAAATCTGAGTATATGTTTCTCCTACAAAACATTCAATTTGTCCAAAATGAATGAGTGTCTCTCCACATGCTCTCTTCTCATAGGGAAAACTATGTGAAAGCCAAACTTCACCTAGCTTGATGGGAAAATTAAGTTTCTTTTCAGTTGCCTGTTCTACTCCATATATTTATAAGGAGTGCTACACCCTCCAAATCTGTTTTCCACTGAAATCTGCAGGAATTTCAACCCAGCACTAAGAAACAGACTTAGAATCCAGAGTAAAATTTTTCCTGTAACTAGTTCCATATCTACTATACTAATGTACTTTTCTCCACATACTCAGTTCTGAGAGGAAAACGTGTGTGAAAGCCGTCCTTCATATAGCATGTTTGGAATGCGAAGTTTCTTTTCAGAAGCAAACTGCACTGATTAAATACATAAGGGGAGGTTCTATCTCCAAATCGGTTTTACTGTAAAATTGGTGGGACTTGTAACCGGCACTATGAAACTGCAGAGAATACAGAGTCAAAGTTTCTCCAGCAACCCATTCCCATTGTGCTTGGTGAACGAATGTCTCTCCACATGCTCGGATGTGAGAGGCAGTTGTGTGTGAAATTCGTCCTTCAAAAATGTTGTTGAGAACACAAATATTGTTTTCAGTTGCAAACTACTCTCCATACATATATAGGGGAAGTACTGGTTCCAACACGGATTTACACTGAAAACTACAGGAAATTCAACCTGGCACTAGGAAACAGACTGAGAACCCAGAGTAAAATTTTCTCCTGAAACCAGTTCCCTTTGTGCTAGATGAACAAAAGACTCTCTACATGCTCAGTTCTGATAAGTAAATGTGTGTGAAAGTCGTCCTTCAACTAGGTTGTGGGAACAAAATGTTTCTTTTCAGTTGCAAAGTATACTCGTTATATATATATGGGGTGTGACTAACTCCAACTGTGTTTTCCAGTGAATACTGCAGGAACTTCAAATCAGCACTAGGAAACAGAGTGATAAACCAGATTGAAATTTCTCCTGCAAACTCTTCACTTTGTGCTACATGAGGAAAGTCTCTCCACATGCACAGATCTGAGGGACAAATGACTTTGAAAGCCGTCCTTCAACTAGCTTGTTGTGAAAACAAGTATCATTTGAGTTCCAATATACTATCCTTACATATATGAGAGGAGATACTTGCTCCAACACATTATTCCAGTGGAAACTGCAGGAACTTCAAAGCAGCACTAGGAAACATATTGAGAATGTAGAGTAAAATTTTTCCTGCAATGTGATCACTTTTTGCTAGATGAAGAATCGTCTCTCAACATGCTCAGTTCATAGAGATAAGTTTGTTGGAAAGCCGTCCTTCACCAAGCTTGTTGGGATCTCAAAAATTCTTTAAGGTTGCATACAACACTCCATATATATACATGGGGAGGTACTAAATCCAACAAATTTTTCCACTGAAAACCGCAGGAACTTCAATTTAGCACTAGGAAACAGACTGAGAAACCAGATTTAATGTTTCTCTTGCAAACCGTTCTATTTTTGCTATATGAACGAACGTCTCTCCACATGCTCATTTCTGAGATATAAGTGTGTTTGAAAGCAGTCCTTCACCTAGCTTTTTGGAACACTAACTTTCTTCTCAGTTGCAAAATACACTTCATAATTTTATATAGGGAAGTAGAGGTTCAAAATTGGATTTCCTATAAAAACTGCAGTATATTCAAATCGGCAGCAGGAAATAGACTGAGAAACCAGAGTAAATGCTTCTACTGAAAAACGTTCACTTAGTCCTAGATGAAACAACGTCTCTCCACATGCTCAGGTCTGATATGTAACAGTGAGTGAAAGCTGTACTTCACCAAGCTTGTTGGGAACGTGAAATATCTTTCCAGTTACAAACTCTACTCCATATATTTATACGGAGTTCTACAACCTCCAAATTTGTTTTCCACTGAAAGCTGCAGGAATTTCAACCCGACACTAGGAAAGAGATTGAGAATCCAGACAAAAATGTTTTCCCGTATCTAGTTCCATTTCTATTATATGAATGTATGTCTCTCCACATACTCAGTTCTGAGAAGTAAGTGTGTGTAAAAGCTGTCCTTCAACTAGCTTGTTGGGAACACGAAGTTTCTTTTCAGAAGCAAACTACACTGTATATATTTATAAGGGGAGGTTCTAGCTCAACTCAGTTTTCCTGTAAATCTGCAGGTACATGTAACCAGCACTAGGAAACAGAGAAAGAATAGAGAGTCTATGTTTCCCCAGCAACCAGTTTCCATTGTGCTTGATGAATGAAAGTCTCTCCACAAGCTTGGATGTGAGAGGTAGGTGTGTGTGAATGTTGTCCTTCAAATAAGTTGTTGGGAACAGAATGTTGTTTTCTAGATGCAATCTATTTTCCATATATATACATATATACACGGGGCAATACTAGATCCAACAGAGATTTACACTGAAAACTGCACGAATTTCACCCCAGCACTAGGAACCCGAAAGAGAATCCAGAGAAAATATTTCTCCTGCAACCAGTTTCATTCATGGTAGATGAAAGAAAATCTCTCCACATGCTCAGCTCTGAAAACTAAATGTGTGTGAAAGCCATCCTTTAAGTTTGTTGTGGGAACACAATATTTGTTTTCCGTTGCAAACTACACTCCATATATATATAGGTAGTGACTAATTCCTACTCGGTTTTAAAATTAAATTGGCAGGAATTTCATACCGGCACTAGGAAACAGACTGAGAAACCAGAGTGAAATTTCTTTTGCAACTGGTTCCTTTTCTGCCAGGTGAATGAAATACTCACCACATGCTAGTTCTGATAAGTAACTCAGTCTGAAAGTGGTCCTTCACCTAGGTTGTGGGAACACAATGCTTTTTTTCATTTGCAAATTACACTACATATATATATATGTGGAGTGTCAATTTCCAACACGGTTTTCCAGTGAAACCTGCAGGAACTTAAAAACGGCTCTAGGAAAGAGGCTGAGAAAACAAAGAAAAACTTTCTCTTGTAAACCGTTCCATTTTTGCTAGATGAACGAACGTCTCTCCACATGATCAGTTGTGAGATATGTGTGTTTGAAAGCATTAATTCACCGAGTTTTTGGGAACACAAAATTTCTTTATAGATGTAATCTGTGCTCCATACATTTATTTAGGTATGTAGAATTTCAAATCGGTATTCCTGTTATAACTGCAGTTATTTCAAATCAGCACTAGGAATCAGACTGTGAAACCAGAGGAACTATAATTCCTGAAAACCGTTCACTTTGTCCTATATCAACAAACATCTATCCATATGCTAAGATCTTATAGGTAACAGTGTGAAATCCGTACTTCACCTAGCTTGTTGGGAACTGAAGTTTCTTTTCAGAAGCAAACTACACTGCATAATTATAATATGGGAGGTTCTGTCTCCATCTCAGTTTTCCTGTGAAATTGCAGGAAAATGAAACCAGCACTAAGAAAGAGACAAAGATTCCAGAGTAAAAGTTTCTCCAGCAATCCATTCCCATTGTGCTTCATGAAAAATTGTCCCTCCACATGCTAGGATCTGAGAGGCACTTGTGTGTGAAAGTCATCCTACAGTTTGGTTGTTGAGAACAAAATATTTCTTTTCATTTGCAAACTACTCTTCATATATATATATTGGGAAGTACTAGTTCAAACACTGATATACATTGAAAACTGCAGGAAATTCAAGCCGGCACTAAGAAACAGACTGAGAATCCAGAATAAAAGTTTCTCCTGCAACCAGTTCACTTTGGGCTAGATGAACAAAACAAACTCCACATGCTCAGTTCTGATACGTAACTGTGTGTGAAGGCGGCCCTTCACCTAGGTTGTGGGAACCGAATGTTAGTTTACATTTGCAAACTACACTCCATATACATAAATGGTAAGTGTCTATTTCCAACTCGATTTTCCAGTAAAAACTGCAGGAAGTTCAAACCGGCACTAGGAAACAGACTGAGAAACAGGGGTGAAATTTTTCCTGCAACCTGTTTCCTTTGTGCTAGATGAAGGAACGTCTCTCCACATACTCTGTTCTGTGGGATAAATGTCTTTGAAAGCCGTCCTTCACATAGCTTTTTGGGAAAACAAAGTTTCTTTTGAGTTACACAATACTCCCTTCCATTTATGAGGGGAGATATTAACTCCAAATATGTTATCCTGTGAAAACTGCAGGAATTTCAACAGGCTCTAGGAAACACTCTGAGAATCCAGAGTAAAAGTTTCACAACTAAATGATCACTTTTGCTATGTGAACGAACGTCTCTTCACATGCTCAGTTTTGAGGGATACGTGTGTTTCAAAACCGTAATTCACCTAGCTTGTTGGGAACACATAGTGCATTTTTAGTTGCAAAAAATCTCCGTACATATATATGGGGAGGTAATAGGTAATCGGTTTTCCAAGGAAAGCTGCATGATCATAAATGCGTCTCTAGAAAACAGACTGAGAAATGAAAGAAAAATTTTCTCTTGCTAACCGTTCCAAAAGTGCTGGATGAACGAACGTCTCTACACATGCTCAGTTTTTAGATATATGTGTGTTTGAAAGCAGTCCCTCACCGAGCTTTATGGGAACACAAAAATTCTTGCAGTTGCAAACTACACTTCTTAAATATATATAGGGAAGTAGAAGTTTCAAAACGGTTTTCCTTTAAAAATGGCAGGAATTTCAGAACGGCACTGGAACCAGACTGAGAATCAAGAGTAAATGTTTCTCCTGCAAACGGATCAATTTGTCCTAAATGAATGAACGTCTCTCCACATGCTCAGTTCTGATAGGAAACAGTGTGTGAAAGCCTAATATCACCTATCTTGATGGGAACATTAAGTTTCTTTTCAGTTGCCAATTCTAATCCATATATTTATATGGAGTGCTACAAACTCCAAATCGGTTTTCCACTGAAATCTGCAGGAATTTCAACCCAGCACTAAGAAACAGACTTAGAATCCAGAGTAAAAGTTTTTCCTGAAACTATTTCCATTTTACTATACTAACGTACTTCTCTCCACATACTCAGTTCTGAGAGGAAAACGTGTGTGAAAGCCGTCTTTCAACTAGCATGTTGGGAACACGAAGTTTCTTTTCAGAAGCAAACTACACTGCATAAATACATAAGGGGAGGTTCTGTCTCCAAATTGGATTTCCTGTAAAATTGCAGGGACATGTAACCGGCACTAGGAAACAGACAGAGAATCCAGAGTCAAAGATTCTCCAGCAAACCACTCCCATTGTGCTTGGTGAACGAATGTCTCTCCACATGCTCGGATGTGAGAGGCAGGTGTGTGTGAAATTCGTACTTCACATAGGTTGTTGGGAACAGAAATATTGTTTTCATTTGCAAACTAATCTTCACACTTATATAGGGGGTTGTACAGTTTCCGACACGGATTTACACTAAAAAATGCAGGAATTTCAACCCAGAACTTGAAAAAGACTGAGAATCCAGGGAATAAGTTTCAACTGAAACCAGTTCCATTAGTGCTAGATGAACTGAAGATTCTCCACATGCTCAGATATGATAAGTAACTGTGTGTGAAAGCCGTCCTTCAGCTATGTTGTGGGTACAAAATGTTTCTTTACAATTGTGAACGACACTCCATATATATATATGGGAAGTGTCTAATTCCAACTTAGTTTTCCAGTGAATACTGAAGGAACTTCAAACCCGCAATAGGAAACAAACTTATAAACCAGATCGAAATTTCTCCTGCAACCTCTTCCCTTTGTGCTACATGAGGAAAGTCTCTCCACATGCACAGATCTGAGGGACAAATGACTTTGAAAGCCGACGTTCAACTAGAATGTTGGGAAAACAAGTATCATTTGAGTTCCACAATACTATTTTTGCATTTATGTGGGGAGATACTAGCTCCAACTCATTATTCCAGTTGAAACAGCAGGAATGTGAAAGCAGCACTAGGAAACAGGCTGAGAATGCAGAGTAAAAGATTGTCATGCAAAGCAATCATTTTTGCTAGATGAAGGAACGTCTCTCCACATGCTAAGTTCAGAGAGATAAGTGTGTTTGAAAGCCGTCCTTCATCTATCTTGTTGGGAAAACAAAGATCCTTTAAGGTTGCAAACAACAATCCATACACATATATGGGTACATATTAGCACCAAAACGGTTTTCAACTGAATAATTCAGGAACTTCAAATTGGCACTAGGAAACAGACTGAGAAACAAGAGTAAAATGTTCTCTTTCAAACAGTTCCAATTGTGCTACATGAACGAACGTCTCTCCACATGTTCAGTTCTGAGGTTTAAGTGTGTTTGAAAGCAGACTTCAACTAGCTTTTAAGGAAAAAAATTTCTTAACATTAGAATACTACACTACATACATATATATATAGGCAAAATTTCCAACATGGCTTTCCTCTAAAAAGTGCAGGAATTTCAAATTGACACTATTTAACATACTGAGAAACCAGAGTAAATGTTTCTCCTGCAAAACGTTCAATTTGTCCAAAATGAACGAATGTCTCTCCACATGCTCTATTCTTATAGGTAAAACTATGTGAAAGCCAAACTTCACCTAGCTTGATGGGAACATGAAGTTTCTTTTCAGTTGCCATTTCTACTCCATATATTTATATGGAGAGCTACAAACTCCAAATTAGTTTTCCACTGAAATCTGCAGGAATTTCAACCCAGCACTAAGAAACAGACTTAGAATCCAGAGTAAAATTTTTTCCTGTAACTTGTTCCATTTGTACAATACTAACGTACTTCTCTCCACATACTCAATTCTGAGAGGAAAACGTGTGTGAAAGCCGTCCTTCAACTAGCATGTTGGGAACACGAAGTTTCTTTTCAGAAGCAAACTACACTGCATAAATACATAAGGGGAGGTTCTATCTCCAAATCGGTTTTCCTGTAAAATTGCAGGGACATGTAACCGGCACTAGGAAACAGACAGAGAATACAGAGTCAAAGATTCTCCAGCAACCCATTCCCATTGTTTTTGATGAACGAATGTCTCTCCACATGCTCTAATCTGAGAGGTAGTTGTGTGTAAATGTCCTTCAAATACGTTTTTGGGATCAATAATTTTTTTTCAGTTGCAAACTACTCTCCATACATATATAGGGGGAAGTACTGGTTCCAACATGGATTTACACTGAAAACTGCAGGAAATTCAACCCGGCACTAGGAAACAGACTGAGAATCCAGAGTAAATTTTCTCCTGGAACCAGTTCCCTTTGTGCTAGATGAACGAAAGACTCTCTACATGCTCAGTTCTGAAAAGTAACTGTGTGTGAAAGCCGACCTTCACCTATGTTGTGGGAACATAATGTTTCTTTTCAGTTGCAATCTATTCTCATCATATATATATGGTTTGTGACTAACTCCAACTTGTTTCTCCAGTGAATACTGCAGGAACTTCAAACCGGCACTAGGAAACTGAGTGATAAACCAGATTGAAATTTCTCCTGCAAACTCTTCCCTTCATGCTACATGAGGAATGTCTCTCCACATACACAGCTCTGAGGGTCAAATGACTTTGAAAGCCGACGTTCAACTAGAATGTTGGGAAAACAAGTATCATTTGAGTTCCACAATACTATTTTTACATTTATGAGGGGAGATACTAGCTCCAACACAGTATTCCAGTTGAAACAGCAGGAACTTCAAAGCAGCACTAGGAAACAGGCTGAGAATGCAGAGTAAAAGTTCCACATGCAAAGCAATCATTTTTGCTAGATGAAGGAACGTCTCTCCACATGCTCAGTTCAGAGAGATAAGTGTGTTTGAAAACCGTCCTTCGTCTATCTTGTTGGGAACACAAAAATCCTTTAAGGTTGCAAACAACAATCCATGCACATATATGGGTACATATTAGCACCAAAACGGTTTTCAACTGAATAATTCAGGAACTTCAAATTGGCACTAGGAAACAGACTGAGAAACCAGAGTAAGTGTTTCTCCTGCAAAACATTCAATGTGTCCAAAATGAATGAAAGTCTCTCCACATGCTCTGTTCTGAAATGTAATTCTATGTGAAAGCCAAACTTCACCTAGCTTGATGGGAACATGAAGTATCTTTTCAGTGCCAATTCTACTCCATATGTTTATACGGAGTGCTACAAACTCCAAATCGTTTTTCCACTGAAATCTGAAGGAATTTCATCCTGGAACTAGGAAACTGACTGAGAATCCAGACATATTTTTTTCCCGTAACTTGTTCCATTTTTACTATATGACCGTATGTCTCTCCACATACTCAGTTCTGAGAGGTAACTGTGTGTGAAAGCTGTCCTTCAACTAGCTTGTTGTGAACACGAAGTTTCTTTTCAGAAGCAAACTTCACTGTATATAATTATAAGGGGAGGTTCTAGCTCAACTCGTTTTTCCTGTAAATCTGCAGGTACATGTAACCAGCACTAGGAAACAGAGAAAGAATCCAGAGTCTATGTTTCTCCAGCAACCAGTTTCCATTGTGCTTGATGAACGAAAGTATCTCCACATGCTTGGATGTGAGAGGTAGTTGTGTGTGAATGTTGTCCTTGAAATAAGTTGTTGGGAAGAGAATGTTGTTTTCTAGATGCAATCTATTTTCCATATATATATATACACGGGGCAATACTAGATCCAACAAAGATTTACACTGAAAACTGCAGGAATTTCATCCCAGCACTAGGAAACAGAATGAGAATCCAGAGTAAATCATTCTCCTGCAAACAATTTCCTTCATGGTAGATGAAAGAAAGACTCTCCACATGCTCAGTTCTGAAAACTAGCTGTGTGTGAAAGCCATACTTCAAGTAGATTGTAGTAACACAGTATTTCTTTTCATTTGCAAACTACACTCCATATATATATGGGTAGTGACTAATCCTACTCGGGTTTCCAAAGAAATCAGAAGGAAGTTCAAACAGGCACTAGGAAACAGACTGAGATACCAGAGTGAAATTTCATTTGCAACCGGTTCCTTTTCTGCCAGGTGAACAAAATAATTTCCACATGCTTAGTTCTGATAAGTAACTGTGTGTGAAAACCTTCCTTCCCCTATGTTGTGGGAACAAAAAGTTTTTTTTTATTTGCAAACTACACTCCATATATATTTATGGAGAGTGACTATTTCCAACACAGTTTTTCACTGAAAACTGCAGGAACTTCAAAACGGCTCCAGGAAAGTGACTGAGAAATCAAAGTAATACTTTCTCTTGGAAACCGTTCTATTTTTGCTAAATGAACGAACGTCTCTCCACATAATCATTTCTGAGATATAAGTGTGTTTGCAAACAGTAATACACCGAGTTTTTGGGAACACAATATTTCTTAAAGTTGTAAATTACACTCCATTCATATATTTAGGTAGGTAGAATTTCAAGTAAGTATTCCTGTTATAACTGCATTTATTTCAAAAAAGCTCTAGGAATCAGACTCTGAAACCAGAGCAAATATTATACCTGCAAACCGTTCACTTTGTCCTATATCAACAAACATCTATCCATATGCTAAGATATTATAGGAAACAGTGTGAATGCCGTACTTCACCTAGCTTGTTGGGAAATGAAGTTTCTTTTCAGAAGCAATCTACACTGCATACTTATATAATGGGAGGTTCTAGCTCCATCTCAGTTTTCCTGTGAAATTGCAGGAAAATGAAACCGGCACTGGGAAAGAGACAAAGATTCCAGAGTAATAGTTTCTCCAGCAATTCGTTCCCATTTTGCTTCATGAACGAATGTCTCTCCAAATGCTAGGATCTGAGAGGTAGGTGTGTGTGAAAGTAGTCCTACACATTGGTTTTTGGGAACAAAATATTTTTTTTCATTTGCAAACTACTCTCCATACATTTATACAGGGATGTACAAGTTCCAACACTGATATACACTGAAAACTGAAGGAAATACAACCCGGCACTAAGAAACAGACTGAGAATCCAGAGTAAAAATTTCACCTGCAAAGATTTCACTTTGTGCTAAAAGAACGAAATACTCTCCACATGCTCAGTTCTGATAAGTAAGTCAGTCTGAAAGACGTCCATCACCTAGGTTGTGGGAAAACAAACTTTTTTTTTCATTTGCAAACTAAACTCCATATATATATATGGGGAGTGACTTTTTCCAACACGGTTTTCCAGTGAAAACTGCAGGAACTTAAAAACGGCTCTAGGGAAGTGCCTGAGAAAACAAAGTAAAACTTTTTCTTGGAAACCGTTCCATTTTTGCTAGATAAACGAACGTCTCTCCACATGGTCAGTTGTGAGATATAATTGTGTTTGAAAGCAGTAATTCACCGAGTTTTTGGGAACACAAAATTCTTTTACAGTTGCAAACTACACTCCATACATATATTTAGGGAGGTAGAATTTCAAATCGGTATTCCTGTTATAACTGCAGTTATTACAAATCAGCACTAGGAATCAGTCTGTGAAAATAGAGTAAATATTATACCTGCAAACCAAACACTTTATCCTATATCAATGAACATCTCTCCATATGCTAATTTCTTATAGGTAACAGTGTGAAAGCCGTACTTCACCTAGCTTGTTGGGAAATGAAGTTTCTTTTCAGAAGCAATCTACACTGCATGCTTATATAATGGGAGGTTCTAGATCCATCTCAGTTTTCCTGTGAAATTGCAGGAAAGTGAAACCGGCACTAGGAAACAGACAAACAATACAGAGTAAAAGGTTTTCCAGCAAACCGTTCCCATTGTGCTTGATGAAAGAATGTCTCTCCACATGCTAGTATCTGAGAGGTAGGTGTATGTGAAAGTCGTCCTACACACTGGTTGTTGGGAACAAAATATTTCTTTTCATTTGCAAATTAATCTCCATACATATATACTTGGAAATACTGGTTGCAACACTGATATATACTGAAAACTGCAGGAAATTCAAGCCGGCACTAAGTAACAGACTGAGAATCCAGAGTAAAAGTTTCTCCTGCAACCAGTTCACTTTGTGCTAGATGAACAAAACACTCTCCACATGCTAAGTTCTGACATGAAAATGTGGGTTAAGGCCACCATTCACCTATGTTGTTTGAAGAGAATGTTAGTTTTCAGTTGCAAACTACACTCCATATATATATATGGTGAGTGTCTATTTCCAACTCGGTTTTCCAGTAAAAACTGCAGGAAGTTCAAACAGGCACTAGGAAACAGACTGAGAAACAGGAGTGAAATATTTCCTGCAAACATTTCCCTTTATGTTAGATGAAGGAAAGTCTCTACACATGCTCTCTTCTTTGGGATAAAAGTTTTGAAAGCCATACTTCACATATCTTGTTGGGAAAACAAAGCTTCTTTTGAGTTACAGAATACTCTCCTTACATTTATGAGGGGAGATACTAGCTCCAAATCGATTATCCAGTGAAAACTGCAGGAACTTCACCGGGTCACTAGGAAACACCCTGGGAATCCAGAGTAAAATTTTCACATGCAAATGATCAATTTTGCAAGATGAATGAACGTCTCTCCACATGCTCAGTTTTGAGAGATAAGTGTGTTTCAAAGCCGTCCTTCACCTAGCTTGTTGGGAACACATAGTTTCTTTTCAGGTGCAAATACCACTCCATACAATAATATGGGGATATACTAGCTCCAAATCTGTATTCCAAGGAAAATTGCATGAACTAAAATGTGTCTCTAGGAAACCGCCTGGGATATAAAAGAAAAATTTTCTCTTGCCAACCTTTCCAAATGTGCTAGATGAACGAACGTCTCTACAAATGCTCAGTTTTTAAATATAAGTATGTTTGAAAGCAGTTCTTCACCGAGCTTTCTGGGAATGCAAAAATTCTTCTGAGTAGCAAACTGCACTCCATAAATATATATATGGAAGTAGAAGTTCCAACACGGTTTTCCTGTAAAAACTGCAGGAATTTCAAAACGGCACTAGGAATCAGACTGAGAAACAAGAGTAAATGTTTCTCCTGCAAACCGATCAATTTGTCCTAGATGAATGAACGTCTCTCCACATGCTCAGTTCTGATAGGAAACAGTGTGTGAAAGCCAAACTTCACCTAGCTTGATGGGAACATGAAGTTTCTTTTCAGTTGCCAATTCTACTCCATATATTTATATGGAGTGCTACAAACTCCAAATCGGTTTTCCACTGAAATCTGCAGGAAATTCAACCCAGCACTAAGAAACAGACTTAGAATCCAGAGTAAAAGTTTTTCCTGTAATTAGTTCCATTTCTAATATACTAACGTACTTCTCTCCATATACTCAGTTCTGAGAGGAAAACGTGTTTGAAAGCCGTCTTTCAACTAGCATGTTAGGAACACGAAGTTTCTTTTCAGAAGCAAACTACACTGCATAAATACATAAGGGGAGGTTCTATCTCCAAATCGGTTTTCCTGTAAAATTGCAGGGACATGTAACCGGCACTAGGAAACAGAGAATCCAGAGTCAAAGTTTTTCCAGCAACCCATTCCATTGTGCTTCGTGAACGAATGTTTCTCCACATGCTCGGATGTGAGAGGCAGGTGTGTGTGAAATTCGTACTTCACATAGTTTGTTGGGAACACAAATATTGTTTTCAGTTGCAAACTAATCTTCACACATATATAGGGGGAAGTACAGTTTCCGACACGGATTTACACTAAAAAATGCAGGAAATTCAACACGGAACTTGAAAATGATTGAGAATCCAGAGAATATGTTTCGCCTGAAACCAGTTCCATTTGTGCTAGATGAACTAAAGATTCTCCACATGCTCAGATATGATAAGTAACTGTGTGTGAAAGCTGTCCTTCACCTAGGTTGTGGGAACAAAATATTTCTTTACAGTTGCAAACGACACTCCATATATATATATATGGGAAGTGTCTAATTCCAACTTAGTTTTCCAGTGAATTCTGAAGGAACTTCAAACCTGCACTAGGAAACAGACTTATTAACCAGATTGAAATTTCTCCTGCAACCTCCTCCCTTTGTGCTACATGAGGAAAGTCTCTCCACATGCACAGCTCTGAGGGTCAAATGACTTTGAAACCCGACGTTCAACTAGCATGTTGGGAAAGCTAGTATCATTTGAGTTCCACAATACTATTTTTACATTTATGTGGAGAGATACTAGCTCCAACACAGTATTCCAGTTGAAACTGCAGGAACTTCAAAGCAGCACTAGGAAACAGGCTGAGAATGCAGAGTAAAAGATTGTCATGCAAAGCAATCATTTTTGCTAGATGAAGGAACGTCTCTCCACATGCTCAGTTCAGAGAGATAAGTGTGTTTGAAAGCCGTCCTTCATCTATCTTGTTGG
Organism: Camelus dromedarius; assembly: GCF_036321535.1. Taxonomy (NCBI): domain Eukaryota; kingdom Metazoa; phylum Chordata; class Mammalia; order Artiodactyla; family Camelidae; genus Camelus; species Camelus dromedarius. The sequence continues at coordinate 8,712,247 of NC_087473.1, read as the reverse complement.
GAACACAAAGATCCTTTAAGGTTGCAAACAACAATCCATACACATATATGGGGACGTACTAGCACCAAAACGGTTTTCAACTGAATAATTCAGGAACTTCAAATTGGCACTAGGGAACAGACTGAGAAACCAGAGTAAAATTTTCTCTTGCAAACAGTTCCATTTGTGCTACATGAACGAACGTCTCTCCACATGTTCAGTTCTGAGATATTAGTGTGTTGGAAAGCAGTCTTCAACCAGCTTTTAAGAAAAATATTTCTTAAATTAGAAAACTACACTACATACATATATATATAGGCAAATTTTCCAACATGGTTTTCCTTTAAAAAGTGCAGGAAATTCTAATTGACACTATTAAACATACTGAGAAACCAGAGTAAATGTTTCTCATGCAAAACATCAATTTTTCTGAAATGAACAAAAGTCTCTCCACATGCTCAGTTCTGATAGGAAACAGTGTGTGAAAGCCAAAATTCACCTAGCTTGATGGGAACATGAAGTTTGTTTTCAGTTGCCAATTCTACTCCATGTTATTATATGGATTGCTACAAACTCAAAATCGGTTTTCCACTGAAATCTGCAGGAATTTCAACCCAGCATTAAGAAACAGACTTAGAATCCAGAGTAAAGCTTTTTCCTGAAAATTTTTCCATTTTTTCTATACTAACGTACTTCTCTCCACATACTCATTTCTGAGAGGGAAACGTATGTGAAACCATACTTCATCTAGCATGTTGGGAACACTAAGTTTCTTTTTGGAAGGAAAGTGCACTGAATGAATACATAAGGGGAGGTTCTATCTCCAAATCGGTTTTCCTGTAAAATTGCAGGGACATGTCACCAGCTCTAGGAAACAGAGAATCCAGACTCATAGTTTCTCCAGCAACCCGTTCCCATTATGTTTAATATATGAATGTCTCTCCACATGCTCTGATCTGAGAGGTAGATTTGTGTGAATGTCGTCCTTCACATACGTTGTTGGGATCAATAATTTGTTTTCAGTTGCAAACTACTCTCCATACATATATAGGGGGAAGTACTGGTTTCAACATGTATTTACACTGAAAACTGCAGGAAATTCAACCCGGCACTAGGAAACAGACTGAGAATCCAGAGTAAAATTTTCTCCTGAAACCAGTTCACTTTGTGCTAAATGAACGAAAGACTCTCTACATGCTCAGTTCTGATAAGTAACTGTGTGTGAAAGTCGTCCACCTAGGTTGTGGGAACACAATGTTTCTTTTCAGTTGCAAACTATACTCGTTGTATATAAATGGGGTGTGACTAACTCCAACTTGTTTCTCCAGTGAATACTGCAGGAACTTCAAACCGGCACTAGGAAACAGAGTGATAAACTAGATTGAAATTCCTCCTGAAAACTCTTCCCTTTGTGCTACATGAGGAAAGTCTCTCCACATGCAAAGATCTGAGGGACAAATTACTTTGAAAGCCGTCCTTCACTTAGCTTGCTGTGAAAACAAGTATCATTTGAGTTCCAATATACTATCCTTACATATATGAGAGGTGATACTTGCTCCAACACAGTATTCCAGTGGAAACTGTAGGAACTTCAAAGCAGCACTAGGAAACAGATTGAGAATGCAGAGTAAAAGTTTTTCCTGCAAAGTGTTCACTTTTTGCTAGATGAAGCAACCTCTCTCCACATGTTCATTTCTGAAATATAAGTGTGTTTGAAAGCAGTCCTTCACCTAGCTTTTTGGGAACACTAACTTTCTTATCAGTTGCAAAATACACTTCATAATTTTATATAGGGAAGTAGAGGTTCAAAATTGGTTTTCTTATAAAAACTGCAGGAAATTTAATCGGCAGCAGGAAATAGACTGAGAAACCAAAATAAATGCTTCTACTGGAAACCGTTCACTTAGTCCTAGATGAAACAACGTCTCTCCACATGCTCAGGTTTGATAGGTAACATTGAGTGAAAGGCGTACTTCACGTTGCTTGTTGGGAACATGAACTATCTTTCCAGTTACAAACTCTACTCCATATATTTTTACAGAGTGCTACAACCTCCAAATTGATTTTCCACTGAAAACTGCAGGAATTTCAAGCTGGCACTAGGAAACAGACTGAGAATCCAGACAATATATTTTCCCGTATCTAGTTCCATTTCTATTATATGAATAAATGTCTCTCCACATACTCATGTTTGAGAGGTAAATGTGTGAGAAAGCTGTCCTTCAACTAGCTTGTAGGGAACACGAATTTTTTTCAGAAGCAAACTACACTGTATATATTTATAAGGGGAGGTTCTAGCTCAACTCAGTTTTCCTGTAAAACTGCAGGTATATGTTACCAGCACTAGGAAACAGAGAAAGAATCGAGAGTCTATGTTTCTCCAGCAACCAGTTTCCATTGTGCTTGATGAATGAAAGTCTCTCCACATGCTTGAATGTGAGAGGTAGGTGTGTGTGAATATTGTCCTTCAAATAAGTTGTTGGGAACAGAATGTTGTTTTCTAGATGCAATCTATTTTCCATATATATATATACGGAGCATTACTTAATCCAACAGAGATTTACACTGAAAACTGCACGAATTTCATCCCAGCACTTGGAAACTGGCAGAGAATCCAGAGAAAAACTTTCTCCTGCAACCAGTTTCATTCATGGTAGATGAAAGAAAATATCTCCACATGCTCAGCTCTGAAAACTAAATGTGTGTGAAAGCCATCCTTTAAGTTTGTTGTGGGAACACAATATTTCTTTTCCGTTGCAAACTACACTCCATTTATATATAGGTAGTGACTAATTCCTACTCGGTTTTAAAATTAAATCGGCAGGAACTTCATACCGGCACTAGGAAACAGACTGAGAAGCTAGAGTGAAATTTCTTTTGCAACCGGTTCCTTTTCTGCCAGGTGAACGAAATACTCACCACATGCTAGTTCTGATAAATAACTCAGTCTGAAAGTGGTCCTTCACCTAGATTGTGGGAACACAATGCTTTTTTTCATTTGCAAACTACACTACATATATATATATGGGGAGTGTCTATTTGCAACACGGTTTTCCAGTGAAACCTGCAGGAACTTAAAAACGGCTCTAGGAAAGAGGCTGAGAAAACAAAGACAAACTTTCTCTTGGAAACCGTTCCATTTTTGCTAGATGAACGAACGTCTCTCCACATGATCCATTGTGAGATATGTGTGTTTGAAAGCATTATTTCACCGAGTATTTGGGAACACAAAATTTCTTTATAGTTGTAATCTGTGCTCCATACATTTATTTAGGTATGTAGAATTTCAAATCGGTATTCCTGTTATAACTGCAGTTATTTCAAATAAGCTCTAGGAATCAGACTGTGAAACCAGAGTAAATATTATTCCTGCAAACCATTCACTTTGTCCTATATCAACAAACATCTATCCATATGCTAATTTTTTATAGGTAACAATGTGAAAGCCGTATTTCACCTAGCTTGTTGGGAACTGAAGCATCTTTTAAGAAGCAAACTACACTGCAAAATTATAATATGGGAGGTTCTAGCTCCATCTCAGTTTTCCTGTGAAATTGCAGGAAAATGAAACCAGCACTAGGAAAGAGACATAGATTCCAGAGTAAAAGTTTTTCCAGCAATCCCTTCCCATTTTGCTTCATGAACGATTGTCCCTCCACATGCTAGGATCTGAGAGGTAGATGTGTGTAAAAGTCGTCCTACAGATTGGTTGTTGGGAACAAAATGTTTCTATTCATTTGCAAACTTGTCTCCATACATATATATTGGGAATTACTATTTCCAACATAGATATACTTTGAAAACTGCAGGAAATTCAACCCGGCACTAAGAAACAGACTGAAAATCCAGAGTAAATGTTTCTCCTTCAAAGATTTCACTTTGTGCTAAAAGAACGAAATACTCTCCACATGCTCAGTTCTGATAATAACTCTGTCTGAAAGACGTCCTTCACCTAGGTTGTGGGAACACAATCATTTTTTTTAATTGCAAACTACACTCCATATATATATATCACTAGTGACTTTTTCCAACATGGTTTTCCAGTGAAAACTGCAGGAACTTAAAAACGGCTCTAGGAAAGAGGCTGAGAAAACAAAGAAAAACTTTCTCTTGGAAACCGTTCCATTTTTGCTAGATAAACGAACGTCTCTCCACATGGTCAGTTGTGAGATATAATTGTGTTTGAAAGCAGTAATTCACCGAGTTTTTGGGAACACAAAATTCCTTTACATTTGCAAACTACACTCCATACATATATTTAGGGAGGTAGAATTTCAAATCGGTATTCCTGTTATAACTGCAGTTATTACAAATCAGCACTAGGAATCAGTCTGTGAAACCAGAGTAAATATTATACCTGCAAACCGATCACTTTGTCCTATATCAACGAACATCTCTCCATATGCTAATTTCTTATAGGTAACAGTGTGAAAGCCGTAATTCACCTAGCTTGTTGGGAACTGAAGTTTCTTTTCAGAAGCAAACTTCACTGCATGATTGTATTATGGGAGTTTCTAGCTCCATCTCAGTTTTCCTGTGAAATTGCAGGAAATTGAAACCAGCACTAGGAAACAAAGAATCCAGAGTAAAGGTTTTTCCAGCAATTCGTTCCCATTGTGCTTGATGAAAGAATGTCTCTCCACATGCTAGTACCTGAGAGGTAGGTGTGTGTGAATGTCGTCCTACACATTGGTTGTTGGGAACAAAATATTTCTTTTCATTTGCAAATTAATCTCCATACATATATACTTGGAAATACTAATTCAAACACAGGTATACACTGAAATCTGCAGGAAAATCAATCCGGCACTAAGAAACAGACTGAGAATCCAGAGTAAAATTTTCTCCTGTAACTAGTTCCATTTCTACTATACTAACGTACTTCTCTCCACATACTCAGTTCTGAGAGGAAAACGTGTGTGAAAGCCGTCCTTCAACTAGCATGTTGGGAACACGAAGTTTCTTTTCAGAAGCAAACTACACTGTATATATTTATAAGGGGAGGTTCTATCTCCAAATCGGTTTTCCTATAAAATTGCAGGGACATGTAACCGGCACTAGGAAACAGAGAATCCAGAGTCAAAGTTTCTCCAGCATCCCATTCCAATTGTGCTTGGTGAAAGAAAGTCTCTCCACATGCTCGGATGTGAGAGGCAGGTATGTGTGAAATTCGTCCTTCACATAGGTTGTTGGGAACACAAATATTGTTTTCAGTTGCAAACTAATCTTCACACATATATAGGGGGAAGTACAGATTCCGACAAGGATTTACACTAAAAAATGCAGGAAATTCAACCGGGAACTTGAAAATGACTGAGAATCCAGAGAATAAGTTTCACCTGAAACCAGTTCCATTTGTGCTAGATGAACTAAAGATTCTCCACATGCTCAGATCTGATAAGTAACTGTGTGTGAAAGCCGTCCTTCACCTAGGATGTGGGAACTCAATATTTCTTTTCAGTTTCAAATTTCACTCCATATATATATATAGGGAGTGACTTATTCCAACTCGGTTTTCCTGTGAAATCTGCAGGAACTTCAAACAGGCACTAGGAAACAGACTGAGAAACCAGAGTGATATTTCTTTTGCAACCAGTTTCTTTTCTGCTAGGTGAACAGAATACTCTCCACATGCTCAGTTCTGATATATAACTCTGTCTGAAAGCCTTCCTTCACCAAGTATGTGGGAACACAATGATTTTTTTCATTTGCAAACTACACTCCATATATATATATATGGGGAGTGACTATTTCCAAAACTGGTTTCCAATAAAAGCTGCAGGAACTTCAAAAGGTTCTAGGAATGAGACTGAGAAAACAAAGTAAAACTTTCTCTTGTAAACCGTTCCATTTTTGCTAGATGAATGAACGTCTCTCCACATGATCTGTTGTGAGATATAAGTGTGTTTGAAAGCAGTAATTCACCGATTTTTTGGGAACACAAAGTTTCTTTACAGTTGCAAACTACACTCCATACATATATTTAGGGAGGTATAATTTCCAATCGTTATTCCTGTTATAACTGCAATTATTTCAAATCAGCTCTAGGAAACAGACTGAGAAACCAGAATTATAGTTTCCCCTTTAACCCGTTCAATGTGTGTCAGACAAACAAATATCTCTCCACATGCTCAATTCTGAGAGATAAGTATCTGTGAAAGACGTCCTTCAGCTACCTTGTTGGGAACACAAAGATTCTTTTCAGTTGCAAACAACAATCCATACATATATATGAGGAGTTACTTGCTTCAACACGGTTTACTGTGTAAACGGCAGGAACTTCAAAGTGGCGCTAGGAAACATATTGACAAACAAGAGAAAATTTCTCCTGCTAACTGATCCCTTTACGTCAAATGAACGATCGTCTCCCCAGATGTGCATTTGTTAGTGATATGTGTGTTGAAAGCCGTCCTTCATATTCCTTGTTGGGAAGAAAATGTTTCTTTCCAGCTGCAAACTACAATCCATATATTTATATGGGGATATGCAGCTCCGACATGTTTTTAAAATGAAAAATGCAGGTACTTCAAACTGGCACTAGGAAACCGACTGATTACCCACTGTAAAAATTTCCCCTGCAAACCGTTCCCTTTGTGCAAGATGAACAAACATCTCTCCACATGTTCAGTTTTGAGAGATAAGTGTATGTGAAAGCCATCCTTCACCTAGCTTGCTGGGAAAACATAGTTTTTTACATTTGCCAACTACAATGCATACATATATAAGTGGCGGTACAAGCTCTAATTCAGTTTTCACGTGAAAACTGCAGGAATTTCAAATCTGCACTAAGAATCAGACTGAGAAACCAGAGTAAAGTTTCACTTAGAAACAGTTCCATATGTGCCAGAAGAATCAACATCTCTCCACATGCTCAGTTCTGACAGATAAGTGTGTGTGAAAGCAGTCTTACACCTAGCCTGTTGGGTGCACAGTTTCTATTCAGCTGTAAATTACACTACATACATATATATAAAGGGAGGTACTAGCTTCAACTCTGCTTTAGAGTGAAACCTGCAGTAATTCCAAACATGCAGTAATAAACAGATTGATAAACCAGAGATAAATTTTTCCTGCTACCTATTCCTTTTGTGCCAGAAGAACGAACGTGTCCCCACATGGTAAGTTCTGAGAGATAATAGTGTGTGAAAGCCATCCTTCACCTACCCTGTTGGGAACAAAAAGTTTCTCTTCAGTTGCAAACTACAATCCGTACATATATATGGGGATGTATTGCTTCAACTCGGTTACACTGTGAAAAATGAAGGAACTTCAAACCGGCACTAGGAAAAAGACTGTGAAACCTGAGAAAATATTCACCTGCAATCCGTTCCCTTTATGCTAGATGAATGAACATCTCTCCACATGCTCACTTCTGAGAGATAACTGTGTGTGAAATCCATGCTTCACCTAGCTTGTTGGGAACCCAAGGATTCTTTTCTGTTTCAAACATTCCTCCATATATATATATATGGGGAGGTACTAATTAGAACTCGGTTTTCCAGTGAAACCAGGAGGAAGTTTAAACTGGTAATAGAAAGAGACTAAAAAACCAGAGTAAGTGTTTCCCTGCAAACCGTTCCCTTTGTGCAAGATGAAGGAATGTCTCTCCACATGATCAGTTCTTAGAAATAATTGTGTTTGGAAGCCACCTTTCACCTTGCTTGTTGAGAGCAAAATGATTCTTTCCAGTTGCAAAAAACACTCCATATATATACATTTGGAAGTACTTCCTCCAAGTCGGTTTTCCAGTGAATACTACAGGAATTTCAAACTGGCACTAACAAACAGACTGAGAAAGCCGTGAAAAGTTTCACCTGCAACCAGTTACCTTTGTGCTAGATGAACGAACGTCTCTCCACATGCTCAGTTCTGAGAGAAAAAGTGTGTGAATGCATTCCTTCACCTAGCTTTTTGGGAACACATAATATCTTTTAATTTGCAAATTGCAATCCATACATATATGTGGGGAGGTTGTAGCTCCAACATGGTTTTTCAGTGAAAACTGCAGGAAATTCAAACTGGCACTAGCAAACAGACTGAGAAACCAGAGTAAAAGAATCTCTTGCAACCCATTCAGTTTGTGCCAGATGAACAAAAGTCTCCACATTTTCTTGTCTGAGATATAATTTTCTGTGAAAGCAGTCCTTCACCTAGCTTGTTGGGAACACAAAGTTTCTTTTCAGTTGCAAATTACACTCCATACATATATACGGAGAGGAACATGCTTCAATACTTTTTTTTCAGTGAAAACTGCAGGAACTTCAAGCCGGCACTAAGAAACGCACTGAGTATCCAGAGTAATAGTTTATCCTACAATCCTTTCCCTTTGTGCCAAATGAACGAACTTCTCTCCGCATGCTGAGTTCTGAGAGATAAGTGGGTGTTAAAGCCGTACTTCACCTAGCTTGTTGGAACACATAGTTTCCTTTCTGTTGCAAACTACACTAAATAAATAAATATGGGTAGGTACAAGCTCCAAATTATTTTTGCAGTAAAAATTGCACGAACTTCAATCTGGCACTAGGAAATAGTCTTAGAAATCAGAATTAAAGTTTCTCCTGCATCCCGTTCCATTTTTGCCAGACGAACCAACATCTCTTCATATGCTCAGTTCTGAGAGATAAGAGAGGGTGAAAGCTGTCATTTTCCAAGATTGTTGTGAACACAAAGTTTCTTTTCAGTTGCAAACTACATTCCATTCATATATATGGGGATGTCTAGCTTCAAAAAGGTTTAAATTGAAAATGCAGGAACTTCAAACTGGCACTAGGAAACAGACTGTGTACCCAGATTTAAAATTTCCCTTGCAAACATTTCCCTTTGTGCAAGATGAACAAACATCTCTCCACATGCTCAGTTCTGAGAGATAAATGAATGTGAAAGGCATCCTTCACCTAGTTTGTTGGGAACACAAAGTTTTTACATTTGCCATCTACACTGCATACATATGTAAGGGGTTTTACTAGCTCCAAAACGGTTTTCCATTGAAAACTGCAGAAACTGCAAATCAGCCCTAGGAAAAAGACTGAGAAACCAGAGTAAATGTTTTTCCTGAAACCCGTTCCGTTTTTGCCAGATGAGGGTATGTCTCTCACATGCTCATTTCTGAGAGAAAATTGTCCGCAAACGCCGTACATCACCTTGCTTTTTGGGAACACAAAGATTCTTTTCAGTTGCAAACAACAATCCATAAATATATATGGGGAGGTACTTGCTTCAACTCGATTTTACGGTGTAAATGGCAAGAACTTCAAACCGGCAATAGGAAACAGACTGAGAAACCAGAGTAAAAGTTACACTTAGAAACAGTTCCCTATGAGCCAGATGAAAGAACCTCTCTCCACATGCTCAGTTCTGAGAGATAAGTGTGTGTGAAAGCCGACCTTCAACTAGCTTGTTGTGAACACAGTTTCTATTTAGTTGCAAATTACACTACACACATATATATATATATGGAGGTACTAGCTTCAAATCTGTTTTACAGTGAAACCTAGAGAAACTTCAAACTGGCAGTGGGAAACTGACTGATAAAAGAGAGAAGTATTTTCACTGCAACACGTTCCTTTTGTGCCAGATGAACAACTGTCTGACAACCAGCTAATTTCTGAGAGATAACAGTATGTGAATGCCAGACTTCACCTACCTTGTTGGAAACAAAAAGGTTCTCTTCAGGTGCAAAATACAATCCATACATATATATTGGGATGAACTATCTCAACGTCGATTTTACTGTGAAAACTGCAGGAACTTCAAACCGAGACTAGGAAACAGATTGAGTAACCACAGTAAAAGTATCCCCTGCAAAACTTTCCCTTTGTGCAAGATGAAGAAATGTCTCTCCACATGCCCAGTTCTGAGAGATATATATCTGTGAAAGTCATCCTTCACCTAGCTTGTTGGGAACACAAAGATTCTTTTAAGATGCAAACAACAATACATACATATATATGGGGATATACTTGATTCAACAAATTATAACGTTGTATACGGCAGGAAATTTAAACTGGCACTATGAAACAGAATGACAAATCAGAGAAAAGTTTCCCCTGCAACCCGATCCCTTTGTGCCAGATGAACGATCCTCTATCCAGATCCTCATTTCCGAGTGAGAGGTGTGTGTGAAAGCCAACCTTAAACTACCATGTTGGGAAAACAAAGTTTCTTTCCAGTTGCAAACTACACTCCATACACATATATTGGGATGTTAAGTTCCAACAAGATTTTAAAGTGAAAACTGCAGAAACTTCAAACCGACACTAGGAAACTGACTGAGAAACAAGAGTAAAAGTTTCTCCCTTAAGCCATTCCTTTCGTGCTAGATGAACGAACGTCTCTCTACACGCTCAGTTCTGAGAGATAATTGTGTGTGAAAGCTGTAATTCACATACCTTGTTGGGCACACAAAATTTCTTTTAAGTTGCAAACTACACTCCATACATAAATATGGGTAGATACTAGATCCAAATCTTTTTTCCAGTAAAAAATGCAGGAAATGGAAACCGGCACTAGGAAACAGACTGAGAAACCAGAGTAAAATTTTCTCCTGCAACCCGTTACGGTTGTGCCAGTTGAACGAACATCTCTCCAAATTCTCATTTATGAGATAAAATTTTCTGAGAAAGCCACCCTTCACTGAGCTTGTTGTGAAAACAATTTATTTAAGTTGCAAAGTACACTCCATAAATTAATATGGGTAGGTATTATCTCCAACTATGTTTTCCAGTGAAAACTGCAGGAAATTGAAAGCGGCAATAGGAAACAAACTGAGAAACCAGAGTAAATATTTCTCCTGCAACCCGTCCCATTTGTGCTAGATGAACAAAAGTCTGTCCATATGCTCAGATCTGAGAGATAAATGTGTGTGAATGACGTCCCTTAACTAGCTTGTGAACATAAAATTTCTTTTCAATTGCAAACTACAATCCATATATATATATGGGGAAGTTTGATCCCCAAATATTTGTTACACTGAAAAATTCAGGATCTTTAAATAGGCACTAGGAAGGAAACTGAGAAACAAGAGAAAATTTTTTATATTAAGCCGTTCCCTTCATGCAAGATGAATGAACATCTCTCCACATACTATGTACTGAGAGATAAGATTGTGTGAAAGATTTCCTTCACCTAACTTGCTGGGAATACAAAGTTTATTTTAAGTTTCAACCTGTAATCCATACATATATAAGGGGAAGTAATAGATCCAACTCGGTTTTTCAGGGAAAATTGCAGGAACTTCAAACCGGCACTAGGAAACAGTCTGAGTACACACAGTAAAAGTTTCTCCTGCAACCCGTTCCCTTTGTGGCAGATGAACGAACGTCCCTCCACATTCTCATTTCTGAGAAAATATTTTCTGTGAAAGTCGTCCTTCACGTAGATGTTGGGAACAAAGGGTTTCTTTTCAGTTGCAAATTACACTACATAAATATATTTGGGGAAGTACTAGTTCAACACTGTTTTACAGTGAAAACTGCAGGAATTTCAAACCAGCACTAGGATACAGACTGAGAAACCAGAGTAAAATTTTCTGCATCCCGTTCCATCTGTGCCAAGTGAATGAACGTCTCTCCACATTCTCATTACTGAGAGAAAATTTTCTTTGAAACCCTTTCTTAACCTAGCTTGTTGGGAGCACAATTTCTTAAAAGTTGCAAACTACAATCCATAAATAAATATGGGGAGGTAGTAGCTACAAACCTGTTTTTCAGTGAAATCGCTGGAAATTCATACCGGCACTTGGAAACAGGCTGACAAACCAGAGATAAGTTTCTCCTGCCAAACGATCCCTTATTGCCAGATGAACGACCCTCTATCCAGATGCTCATTTCTGAATGATATATGTGTGTGAAATCCGTCCTTATACTACCATGTTGGGAACACAAAGATTGTATTCAGTTGCAAACTACACATCATACATTTATATGGGAAGTCTAGCTCCAACAAGGCTTTAAAGAGAATAAATGAAGTAACTTCAACCCGGCCCTAAGAAACAGACTGAGTACCCAGAGTAGAATTTTCCCCTACAAACTGTTTCCTTTTTGCAACTTGAACATAAGTCTCTCCACATGCAAAGTTCTGAGAGGTAAATGTGTGTGAAAGCCTCCCTTCAGCTAGCTTGTTGGGAACACATAGTTTTTACATTTGCCAACTACACTGCATACATATATGAGGGGCTGTAAAAGCTCCAACTCGGTTTTCCAGGGAAAACTGCAGGAAATTCAAATCAGCACTTGAAAAATACTGAGAAACCAGAGTAAAATTTCACCTGCTTCCCGTTCCATTTTTGCTAAATGAACAAAAGTCTCTCCACATGCTCATTTCTGAGACATAATTCTCTGTGAAAGCTGACCTACAACAAGCTTGCTGGGAACACAAAGATTCTTTTCAGATGCAAACAACTCTCCATACATATATATGGGGAGGTACTCGATTCAACAAGTTTTTATGGTGTAAATGGCAGGAAATTCAAACTGGCACTAGGAAAAAGACTGACAAACCAGAGAAATGTTTCTCCTGCAACCTGATCCCTTTGTGCCTGAATAAAGATCATCTCTCCAGATGCTCATTTCTGAGGGATAAGTGTGTGTGAAAGCCATCCTTAAACTACAAAGTTGGGAACACAAAGTTACTTTTCAGCAGAATACTACACTCCATTCATATATATGGGGATTCTAGCTGCAACAAGGTTTTAAAGTGAAAAATGCACATACTTCAAACCGGTACTAGGAAACAGACTGAGTACCCACTGAAAAGTTTCCCCTGCAAAATGATCCCTTTGTGCAAGATGAACAAAAGTCTCTCCACATGCAAATTTCTGAGAGATAAATTTGTGTGAAAGCCATCCTTCACCTAGCATGTTGTGAAAAAATTTCTTTTCAGTTGCAAACAACTCTCCATACGTATACAAGGGGAGGTACTAGCTCCAATCAATTTTTCATTGAAAATGGCAGGAATATCAAAATGGCACTAGGAAACAGACTGAGAAACCAGAGTAAATGTTTCTCCTGCAACCCATCCCATTTGTGCTAGATGAACAAAAGCCTGTCCATATGCTCATATCAGAGAGATAAGTGTGTGTGAAAGACGTCCCTCATTTAGCTTGTTGTGAACATAAAGTTTCTTTTCAATTGGAAACTAAAATCCATACATATATATGGGGAGGTTCGATCCCCAAATCGGTATTACAGTGAAAATTGCAGGATCTTCAAATCAGCACTAGGAAACTGACTGAGAAACAATAGTAAAATTTTCTATTTTAAGCCGTTCCCTTCCTGCTAGATAAATGAACGTCTCTCCACATAATAAGTACTGAGAGATAAGAGTGTGTGAAAGCTGTCCTTCACCTAGCTTGTTGGGAACAAAAAAATTCTTTTCAGTTGCAAATTACACTCCAAAAATTTATATGGGTAAGTACTATATTCAAAACAATTTTACAGTGAAAACTGCAGGAACTTCAACCCGGTACTAGGAAACAGACTAAGTACACACAGTAAAAGTTTCTCCTGCAACACGTTCCTATGTGCCAAATGAAAGAATGTCTCTACACATTCTCATTTCTGAGAGATAATTTTCTGTGAAAGTTTTCCTTCACCTAGCTTGTTGGGAACACATAATTTTTTACATTTGCCTACTAAATGGCATACATATATGAGGGGCTATAGAAGCTCCAAATCATTTTTCCAGTGAAAACTGCAGGAATTTCAAATCAGCACTAGAAATCCGACTGAGAAACAAGAGTAAAAGTTTCTCCTGCAAACCGTTCCATTTTTGCAAGACAAATGAACGTCTATTTACATGTTCAGTTCTGAAAGATAAGAGTGTGTGAATGCTGTCCATCACCTAGTTTGTTGGGAACACATAGTTCCTTTTCTGTTGCAAACTACACTTCATATATAAATATGGGTAGTTAGTAGCTCCAAATCTGTTTTCCAGTGAAATCTGCAGGAAATTCAAACCGGCACTTGGAAACAGACTGACAAACAAGAGATAAGTTTCTCCTGCAAAACTATCCCTTTGTGCCAGATGAACGACCCTCTATCCAGATGCTCATTTCTGAATGATATGTTTGTGTGAAATCCGTCCTTATACTACCATGTTGGGAACACATAGTTTCTATTCAGTTGCAAGCTACACACCATACATCTAAATGGGGAGGATAGTTCCAACAAGTTTTTAAAGAGAAAATTGCAGGAACTTCACCCCGGCACTAGGAAAGAGACTGAGTACCCAGAATAGAAGTTTCCCCTGCAAACCGTTCCCTTTTTGAAAGATGAACAAACATTTCTCCAAATGCTCAGTTCTGAGAGATAAGAGTGTGTGAAAGCCTCCCTTCAGCTAGCTTGTTGGGAACACATAGTTTTTACATTTGCCAACTACACTGCATATATATATGAGGGGCTGTCCTAGCTCCAACTCAGTTTTCCAGGGAAAACTGCAGGAATTTCAAATCAGCACTTGAAAACTTACTGAGAAACCAGAGTAAAAGTTTCACCTGAAACACGTTCCATTTTTGCTAGACAAACAAAAGACTCTCCACATGCTCATTTCTGAGAGATAATTGTCTGTGAATGCCGACCTACCCCTAGCTTGTTGGGAACACAAAGATTCTTTACAGTTGCAAACTACACTCCACACATATATATGGGGAGGTAATAGCTCCAATCAGTTTTTCATTGAAAATGTCAGGAAAATCAAACCGGCACAAAGAAACAGACTGAGAAACCAGAGTAAAATTTTCTCCTGCAACCCGTTACGGTTGTGCCAGATGAACGATCTTCTGACGTAATTCTCATTTCTGAGATAAAATTTTCTGTGAAAGCCGCCCTTCACAGAGCTTGTTGTGAAAACAATTGATTTTAAGTGGCAAAAATACACTCCATATATTAATATGGGTATGTATTATCTCCAACTAAGATTTCCAGTGAAAACTTCAGGAAATTAAAACCGGCAAAAAGAAACAGATTGAGAAATCAGACTAAAAGTTTCCCATGGAAACTGTTTTATTTGTGCTAGATAAACAACTGTCTGTCCATATGCTCAGATCCGAGAGATAAGTGTGTGTGAATGACGTCCCTCATTTAGCTTGTTGTGAACATAAAGTTTATTTACAATTGCAAACAACAATCTATACATATATATGGGGAGTTTCGATCACCAACTCGGTATTACATTGAAAACTGCAGGAAATTCAAACCGGCACTAGGAATCAGACTGAGAAACAAGAGTAAAATTTCTCCTTTAAGCCGTTTCATCTGTTCGTACTAGATGAAAGAACGTCTCTCCAGATGCTCAGTTCTGAGAGATAAGATTTTGTGAAAGCTATGCTTCACCTAGCTTGTTGGGAACACAAAGATACTTTTAAGTTGCAAACAGCAATCCATACATATATAAGGCAAGGTACTAGATCCAACTCGGTTTTTCAGGGAAAATGGCAGGAATTTTAACCCGGCATTAGGAAACAGACTGAGAAACCAGAGTAATTGTTCCTCTTGCAACCCGTTACTTTTGTGACAATGAACGAACTTCCTTCCACATTCTCATTTCTGAGAGAAAATTTTCTGTGAAAGTCTTCCTTCACGTAGATGTTGGGACCAAAGGGTTTCTTTTCAATTGCAAATTACACTCCGTAAATATATTTGGGAATTAAAAGTTCAACAATGCTTTACAGTGAAAACTGCAGGAATTTCAAACCAGCACTAGGAAACAGACTGAGTACCCAGGGTAAAAATTTTCTCCTGCCACCCGTTGCTTTATGCCAAATGAAAGAACATCTTTCCACATGCTCAGTTCTGAGAGTTAAGTGTGTGTGAAACCGTCCTTCATCTAGCTTGTTGGGAACACATTTTTTGTTTTCTGCTGCAAAATACATTCCATACATAAATATGGGTAGGTAGAAGCTCCAAATCTGTTTTCCAGTGAAATCTGCAGGAAATTCAAACTGGCACCTGGAAACAGACTCACAATCCAGAGATAAGTTTCTCCTGTTAACTGATCACATTGTGCAAGATGAACGACCCTCTATCAAGATGCTCATTTCTGAATGATATGTGCGTGTGATATCCGTCCTTAAACTACCATGTTGGGAATACAAAGATTCTTTAAAGTTGCATGCAACATTCCATAAATATATATGGGGAGGTACTTGCTTCAAATAGGTTTTACTTTGTTAAGGGCGGGACTTCAAACGGGCATTGGGAAACAGACTGAGTATCCAAAGTAATAGTTTCTCTTCAAAACAGTTCCCTATGTGCCAGATGAATGAATCTCTCTCCACATGCTCAGTTTGGAGAGATAAGTGTGTGTGAAAGCCGTCCTTTATCTAGCTTGGTGGGAACCCATAGATTCATTTCTGTTTCAAACTACACACCATAAAACAATATGGCTAGGATCTAGCTCCATATCATTTTTACAGTCAAAACTGCAGGAAATTCTAACCAGCAGTAGAAAACAGACTGACAAACCAGAGAAAAGTTTCTCCTTCAACCTGATCCCTTTGTGCCAGATGAACGATTTTCTCACAAGATGTTCATTTCTGAGTGTTAAGTGTGTGTGAAAGCCATCCTTAAACTAGCATGTTGGGGCCACAAACATTCTTTTCAGTTGCAAGCTACACTCCATACATATATATGGGGAGGTCTAGCTCCAACAAGGTTTTAAAGTGAAAAATGAAGGAAATTCAAAACGGCACTTGGAAACAGACTGAGTACCCACAGCAAAATTTTCCCCTGCAAAACGTTCCCTTTGTGCAAGATGAACAAACATATCTCAACATGCTCAGTTCTGAGAGATAGGTATGTGTGAAAAGCTTCCTTAACATAGCTTGTTGGAAAAGCATTGTTTTTTTCATTTGCCAACTACACTGCATACATATATATGGGGAGGTACAAGCTCCACCTCCGTTTTCCAGTGAAAACTGCTGGAAATTAAAATCTGCACTAGGAAACAAACTGAGAAATGAGAATAAAAGTTTCTCCTGTAAACCGTTACATGTTTGACAGACCAACAAACGTCTCTCCACATGCTCAGTTCTGAGAGATAAGTTTCTGTGAAAGCCATCATTCAACTACATTGTTGAGAACACAAAAATTCTCTTCAGTTGCAAACAACACTCCATACATATATATGGGGAGGTACTGTACTCACCACGGTTTACGTTGTAAACGGCAGGAACTTCAAACCGGCAGTAGGAAACATATTGACCAACAAGAGAAAACTTTCTCCTGCAAGCCAATCCCTTTATGCCAAATGAACGAACTTCTACCCAGATGCGTATTTCTGAGTGATAAGTGTGTTGAAAGCTGTCCTTCACATGCCTTGTTGGGAACACAAAGTTTCTTTTCAGCTGCAAACTACACTCCATATATGTATATGGGGATGTCAGGCTCCAAAAATTTTTTAAAGTGAAAAATGCAGGTACTTCAAACTGGCACTAGAAAACCGACCCTGTACCCACAGTAAATTTTCCCTGCAAAATTTTCCCTTTGTGCAAGATGAACAAAAGTCTATCCACATGCTCAGTTCTGAGAGATAAGTGTGTGTGAAAGCCGTCCTTCAATTATATTGTTGGGAACACATAGTTTTTTACATTTGCCTACTACACTTCGTACATATATAAGGGGTGGTACAAGTTCCAACTCAGTTTTCACGTGAAAACTGCAGGAATTTCAAATCTGCACTAACAATCAGACTGAGAAACCAGAGTAAAGTTTCACTTAGAAACAGTTCCCTATGTGCCAGAAGAATGAACCTCTCTCCACATACTCAGGTTTGACAGATAAGTGTGTGTGAAAGCCGTCCTACCCCTAGCTTCTTTGAAACACAGTTTCAATTCAGTTATAAATTACACTCCATACATATATATGGGGAAGTACTAGCTCCAGTTTTTCATTGAAAATAGCAGGAAAATCAAACCGGCACTAAGAAACAGACTGAGAAACCGGAGTAAAATTTTCTCCTGCAACCCGTTATGGTTGTGCTAGATGAACGAACATCTCTCCAAATTCGCATTTCTGAGATAAAATTTTCTGTGAAAGCCTCACTTCACTGAGCCTGTTGTGAAAAACATTTATTTTAAGTCGCAAAATTCACTCCATACATTAATATGGGTAGTTATTATCTCCAAATAATTTTTCCAGTGAAAACTGCAGGAAAATGAAACCGGCACTTGGAAACAGACTGACAAACCAGAGATAAGTGTCTCCTGAAAACCGATCCATTTGTGTCAAATGTACAACCCTCTATCTAGATGCTCATTTCTGAATATCTGTGTGTGAAATCCTTCCTTAAACAACCATGTTTTGAACACAAATATTCTTTACAGTTGAATGCATCATTCCATACATATATATGGGGAGGTACTTGCTTCAAATCATTTTTACGGTGTTAAGGGCGGGAACTTCAAACTGGCATTGGGAAACAGACTGAGAAACCAAACTAAAAGTTTCTCTTCAAAACAAGTCCCTATGTGCCAGATGAATGAAACACTCTCCACATGTTCAGTTCTGAGACATAAGTGGGTGTGAAAGCCATCCTTCACCTAGTTTTGTGGGAACCCTTAGATTCTTTTCTGTTACAAACTACACACCATGAACAAATATGGGTAGGATCTAGCTCTATGTCATTTTTACAGTCAAAATTGCAGGAAATTCAAACCGGCACTAGGAAACAGACTAACAATCCAGGGAAAAGTTTCTCCTTCAACCTGATCCATTTGTGCCAGATGAACAATCTTCTCACAAGATGTTCATTTCTGAGTGATAAGTGTGTGTGAAAGCCGTCCTTAAACTAGCATGTTGGGAACACAAAGATTCTTTACAGTTGCAAGATACACTCCATACATATATATCTGGAGGTCGAGCTCCAACCAGATTTTAAAGTGAAATATGAAGGAAATTCAAACCGGCACTATGAAACAGACTGAGTACCCACAGTAAAAATTTCCCCTGCAAACCGGTCCCTTTGTGCAAGATGAACAAACATCTCTCAACATGCTCAGTTCTGGGAGATAGGTATGTGTGAAATGATTCCTTAACATTGCTTGTTGGAAGAGCATAGTTTTTTTCATTTGCCTACTACACTGCATACATATATATGGGGAGATGCAAGCTCCAACACTGTTTTCCAGTGAAAACTGCTGGAAATTCAAATCAGCACTAGGAAACAGACTGAGAAATGAGAATAAAAGTTTCTCCTGTAACCTGTTACATGTTTGACAGACCAACAAACGTCTCTCCACATGCTCAGTTCTGAGAGATAAGTTTCTGTGAAAGCCGTCCTTCATCTATCTTGTTGGGAACCCAAAGATTCTTTTCAGTTACAAAAAATACTCCATACATATATATGGGCAGGTAGTTGATTCAACAAGTTTTACAGTGTAAACGGCAGGAAATTCAAATCAGCACTAGGAAACATATTGACAAACAAGTAAATACTTTCTATTGCAAGCCAATCCCTTTACACCAAATGAACGATCATCTCCCCAGATGCATATTTCTGAGTGATAAATGTGTTGAAACAGTCTTTCATATGCCTTGTTGGGAACACAATTTTTATTTTCAGCTGCAAAATACACTCCATATATATATATGGGGATGTTCAGCTCCAATAAGTTTTTAAGTGAAAAATGCAGGTACTTCAAACTGGCACTGGGAAACCGGATGTGTACACACAGTAAAAGTTTCCCCTGCAAAACTTTTCCTTTGTGCAAGATGAACAAACTTCTCGCCACATGCTCAGTTCTGAGAGATAAGTGTGTGTGAAAACCGAACTTCGCCTACCTTGTTGAGAACACATAGTATTTTTACATTTGCCAACTACACTGCATACTTATATAAGGGGCAGTACAAGCTCCAACTCAGTTTTCACATGAAAACTGCAGGAATTTCAAATCTGCACTAACAATCAGACTGAGAAACCAGAGTAAAGTTTCACTTAGAAACAGTTCCATATGGGCCAGAAGAAAGATCCTATCTCCACATGCTCAGTTCTGACAGATAAGTGTGTGTGAATGCCGTCCTACCCGTAGCTTGTTGGAAACACAGATTCAATTCAGTTGTAAATTACACTCCATACATATATATGGGGAGGTACATACTTCAACTCTGTTTTGCAGTGAAACCTGCACTAATATCAAACATGCAGTAATAAACACACTGAAAAACCAGAGATAATTTTTTCCTGCTGTGTATTCCTTTTGTGCCAGAAGAACGAAAGTCCCTCCACATGCTCAGTTCTGAGATATAATATTGTGTGAAATCCATCCTTCACCTACCCTGTTAGGAACAAAAAGTTTCTCTTCAGTTGCAAACTACAATCCGTACATATATATGGGGATGTAATTGCTTCAACTAGGTTAAAGTGTGAAAAATGCAGAAATTTCAAACCGGCACTAGAAAAAAGTCTGAGAAACGAGAGTTAAATTTTCACCTGCAAACTTTTCCCTTCATGCAAGATGAACGACCGTCTCTCCACATGCTCAGTTCTGAGAGATAAGTGTGCATGAAAACCGTCCTTCACTTAGCTTGTTGTGAACAAAGTATCTTTTCAGTTGCATACTAAACTGCATACATATATATGGAAATTCTCTAGCTCCAATCGGTTTTTCAGTGAATATGGCAGGATATTCAAACGGGCACTAAGAAGCTGACTGAGAATCCAGGGTAAAATTTTCTCTTGCAAACCACACAAGTTGTGCCAGATTAACGAACATCTTCCAAATTCTCATTTCTGAGAATAAATTTTCTTTGAAAGCCATCCTCTACCTTGATTGTTGTTAACACAATTTCTTTTATGTAGCAAAATATACTCCATATATTTACATGGGAAGGTATTATATCCAAATCTGATTTCCAGTGAAAACAGCTGGAAACTGAAAACAGCAATAGGAAACAGACTGACAAACCAGAATAAATGTTTCTCCTGCAACTTGTTCCATTTGTGCTCAATGAACAAAAGTCTCTCCATAAGCTCAAGTCTGAGAAATTATTGTGTGTGAAAGCTGTCCCTCATCTAGCTTGTTGTGAACAAAAAGTTTGTTTTCAAAAACAAAATACAATCCACACATATATATGGGGAGGTTCGATCACCAACTTGGCATTATAATGTAAATTGCAGAATCTTCAAATCGGCACTAGAGAACAGACTGAGATAGCAGAGTAAAAATTTCTCCAGCAAACCCTTCCATTTTTGCAAGATGAACGATCGTCTTTCCACATGCTCAGTTCTGAGAGATAAGTGTGTGTGCAGGCCGTCCTTCACCTAGATTGTTGGGAAAACATAGTTTCTTTTCTGTTGCAAACTACACTCCATAAATAAATATGGGTAGGTACTAGCCCGAAATCGTTTTTACAGTGAAAACTGCAGGAAATTCAAACCAGCACTAGGAAACAGACTGAAAAACCAGAGAAAAGTTTCTCCTTCAACCTGATCCATTTGTGCCAGATGAAAGATCTTCTCACAAGATGCTCATTTCTGAGTGATAAGTGGGTGTGAAAGCCGTCCTTAAACTAGCATGTTGGGAACACAATGTTTCTTTACAGTTGCAAGATAAACCCCATACTTATATATGGGGAGGTACTAGCTTCAACTCTGTTTTGCAGTGAAACCTGCACTAATTTCAAACATGCATTAATAAACACACCGATAAACAAGAGATAAATTTTTCCTGCTATGTATTCCTTTTGTGCCAGAAGAATTAATGTCTCTCCACATGTTCAGTTCTGAGAGATACTATTGTGTGAAATCCATTCTTAACCTACCCTGTTGGGAACAAAAAGTTTCTCTTCAGTTGCAAACTACAATCCGTAAATATATATGGGAATGTAATTGCTTCAACTAGGTTAAAGTGTGAAAAATGCAGAAACTTCAAACCGGCACTAGGAAAAAGACTGAGAAACGAAAGTTAAAGATTCACCTGCAAACCGTTCCCTTCGTGGTAGATGAACGAACGTCTCTCCACATGCTCAGTTCTGAGTGATAAGTGTGCGTGAATGCCGTACTTCACCTAGCTTGTTGTGAACAAAGTTTCTTTTCATTTGCAAACTAAACTCTATACATATATATGGGGATTTTCTAGCTCCAATCGGTTTTTCAGTGAATATGGCAGGATATTCAAACAGGCACTAAGAAACTGACAGAGAAACCAGAGTAAAATTTTCTCTTGCATCCCGTTCCATTTGTTTCTGATTAACGAACATCTTCCAAATTCTCAGTTCTGAGAAAAAATTTTCATTGAAAGCCGTCCTCCAAATCGCTTATGGTTAACACAAATTCTTTTATGTAGCAAAATATACTCCATACATTAATATAGGTAGGTATTAGTTTCAGCTCTGTTTTCCAGTGATAACTGCAGGAAACTAAAACCAGCAATAGGAAACAGACTCAGAAACCAGAGTAAAAGTTTCTCCAGCAAACCTTTCAATTTTTGAAAGATGAACGAACATCTCTCCACATGCTCAAATTTGACAGATAAGTGTGTGTGCAGGCCGTCCTTCACCTAGATTGTTGGGAACACATAGTTTCTTTTCTGTTGCAAATTACACTCCATAAATAAATATGGGTAGTTACTAGCCTGAAATAGTTTTTACAGTGAAAACTGCAGGAACTTCAAACCGGCACTAGGAAACAGACTGACAAACCAGAGATAAGTTTCTCCTTCAACCTGATCCATTTGTGCCAGATGAACGATATTCTCACAAGATGCTCATTTCTGAGTGATATGTGGGTGTGAAAGCCGTCCTTAAAATAGCATGTTGGGAACACAAAGTTTCTTTACAGTTGCAAGATACACTCCATACATATATATGGGGAGGTCTAGCTCCAACAGGTTTTAAAGTGAAAAATGAAGGAAATTCAAACTGGCACTATGAAACAGACTGAGAATTCAGAATAAAAGTTTCTCCTGAGACCCGTTCGTTTTTGACAGATGAGAG
Organism: Camelus dromedarius; assembly: GCF_036321535.1. Lineage (NCBI taxonomy): Eukaryota > Metazoa > Chordata > Mammalia > Artiodactyla > Camelidae > Camelus > Camelus dromedarius. Next base: position 8,689,340 of record NC_087473.1, on the reverse strand, counting down.
TATGTCTCTCACATGCTCAGTTCTGAGAGATAATTGTCTGCGAAAGCCGAACATTACCTAGCTTTTTGGGAACACAAAGATTCTCTTCAGTTGCAAACAACAATCCATAAATATATATGGGGATGTATTTGCATAAACTCTATTTTACGGTGTAAATGGCAGGAAATTCTAACTGGCAATGGGAAAAAGACTGAGAAACCAGAGTAAAAGTTTCTCCTTTAAGCCATTCTTTTCATGCTATATGAACCAACGTCTACCTACATGCTCAGTTCTGAGAGACAATTGTGTGCAAAAGCTGTACTTCACCTAGCTTGTTGGGAAAACAAAGTTTCTTTTAATTTGCAAACTACACTCCATAGATAAATATGGGTAGGTACTAGATCCAAATCTGTTTTCCAGTAAAAAATGCAGGAAATTGAAACCAGCACTAGGAAACAGACTGAGAAACCAGAATAAAAGTTCCTCCTGCAACCCGTTACATTTGTGCTACATGAACGATCGTCTCTCCACATTCTCATTTCTGAGAGAAAATTTTCTGTGAAAGCCGTCCTTCACCTAGCTTGTTGAGAACACAAAGTTTCTTTTCAGTTGCAAATTACACTCCATACATATATATGGAGAGGTACAAGTTTCAGTACTGTTTTTCAGTGAAAACTGCAGGATCTTCAAACCAGCACTAGGAAACGCACTGAGTACCAAGAGTAATAGTTTACCCTGCAAAACTTTCCCTTTGTGCCAAATGAACGAACTTCTTTCCACATGCTGAGTTAGGAGAGATAAGTGTTTGTTAAAGCCATAATTCACCTAGATTGTTGGAACACCTTGTTTCTCTTCTGCTGGAACTACACTAATAAATAAATATGGGTAGGTTCTAGCTCCATATTGGTTTTCCAATGAAAATTGCATGAACTTCAATCCAGCACTAGGAAACAGTCTTAGAAACCAGAATTATAGTTTCTCCTGCATCCTGTTCCATTTTTGCCAGAGGAAAGATCATCTATCCATATGCTAATTTATGAGAGATAAGAGAGTGTGAAAGCCGTCATTTACCAAGATTGTTGTGAACACAAAGTTTCTTTTCAGTTGCAAACTAGAATTCATTCATATATATGGGGATGTCTAGATTCAAAAAGTTTTAAAGTGAAAATGCAGGAACTTCAAACCGGCACTATGAAACAGACTGAGTACCCAGATTAATAATTTCCCCTGCAAACATTTCCCTTTGTGCAAGATGAACAAACGTCTCTCCACATGCTCAGTTCTGAGAGATAAATCTGTGTGAAAGCCATCCTTCACCTAGCTTGTTGGGAACACAAAGTTTTTACATTTGCCAACTACACTGCATACATATGTAAAGGACAGTACTAGCTCAAAAACGGTTTTCCAGTGAAAACTGCAGGAATTTCAAATCAGCACTAAAAAACCGACTGAGAAACCAGAGAAAAATTTCTCCTGCAATCCTTTCCATTTATGCAAGATGAATGAACGTCTCTCCACATGCTCAGTTCTAAGGGATAAGTGTGTGTGTAATCTGTCTTTCACCTAGCATGTTGGGAACACAAAGTTTCTTTTCAATTGCAAATTACACTCCATACGTGTATATAGGAAAGTACATGTTTCAACACACTTTTAAAGTGAAAACTGCAGGAATTTCATAAAGGCACTATGAAACAGACTGAGTACACACAGTAAAATATTCTCCTGCAACCCGATCCTATGTGCCAAAAGAAAGAGAGTCTCTACATATTATCATTTCTGAGAGATAGAGTTCTGTGAATGTTTTCCTTCACCTAGCTTGTTGGGAACACATAACTTTTACACTTGCCTACTACACGGCATACATATATGAGGGCCTATAGAAGCTCCAACACGGTTTTCCAGTGAAAACTGCAGGAATTTCAAATCAGCGCTAGAAAACCGACTGAGAAAACAGAGTAAAAGTTTCTCCTGCAAACCTTTCCATTTTTGCAAATGAACGAACGTCTCTCCACATGCTCAGTTCTGAGAGAGAAGTGTGCGTGAAAGCCGTCCTTCACCTAGCTTGTTGTGAACAAATTTCCTTTTCAGTTGCAAACTAAACTCCATACATATATACGGGGATGTTCTTGCTCCAATCAGCTTTTCAGTGAATATGGAAGGAAATTCAAACTGGCACTAAAGAACAGACTGTGAAACCAGAGTAAAATTTTCTCTTGCAACCCGTTCCAGTTGTGCCAGATTAATGAACATCTTCCAAATTCTCACTTCTGAGGAATAAAATTCTTTGATAGCTTTCCTCCAGCTTGCCTGTTGTGAACACAAATTCTTTTATGTAGCAATATACACTCCATACATTAATATGGGTAGCTATAAGTTCAAAAACTGTTTTCCAGGAAAATATGCAGGAAATTGAAACTGGCAATAGGAAACAGACTGAGAAACCAGAGTAAATGTTTCTCCTGCAACCCATTCCATTTGTGCTAGGTGAAAAACCGTCTCTCCATATGCTCATTTCTGAGAAATAATTGTGTGTGAAAGCCGTCCCTCATCTAGATTGTTGTGAAGAAAAAGTTTCTTTTCAAGTTCAAACTACAATGCATACATATATATGGGGAGTTTCGATCACCAACTCAGTATTACAGTGAAAACTGCAGGATCTTCAAGTCAGGACTAGGAAACAGACAGAGAAACAGGAGTAAAATTTCAACTTTAAGCTGTTCCCTTCGTGCTTGATGAACGAACGTCTCTCCACATACTAAGTTCTGAGAGATATGAGTGTGTGAAAGCTGTACTTCACCTAGCTTGTTGGGAACACAAAATTTTCTTTTCAGTTGCAAATTACACTCCATTCATGTATATGGGGAAGTACTAGCTTCAGTACTGTTTTACAGTGAAAAGTGCAGGAAATTCAAACTGGCACTAGGAAACAGACTGAGTACCCACAGTAAAAGTTTCTCCTGCAACCCGTCCCTTTTTGCCAAATGAAAAACTGCTCTCCACATTCTCTTTTCTGAGAGATAATTTTCTGTGAAAGTATTCCTTCACGTAGCTTGTTGGGAACACATTTTTTTTACATTTGCCTACAACACGGCATACATATATGAGGGCCTATAGAAGCTCCAACTCGGTTTTCCAGTGAAAACGGCAGGAATTTCAAATCAGCACTAGAAAACAGACTGAGAAACCAGAGTACCAGTTTCTCCTGCAAACCTTTCCAATTTTGCAAGGCGAACGAACGTCTCTCCACATGCTCAGTTCTGAGAGATGTGTGTGTGTGAAGGCTGTCCTTCACCAAACTTGTTGGGAACACATAGTTTCTTTTCTGTTGCAAACTACACTCCATACATATATATGGTGAGGTCTAGCTCCAACAAGTTTTTAAAGTGAAAAATGAATGAAATTCTAACCGGCACTAGGAAACAGTCTGAGTACCCACAGTTAACGTTTACCCTGCAAACCTTTCCCTTTGAGAATGATGAACAATGTCTCTCAACATGCTCAGTCCTGAGAGATAGGTATGTGTGAAAGCTTTCCTTAATCTGGCTTGTTGGGAAAACATAGTTTTTTTCATTTGCCAACTATACTGTTTACATATGTAAGTGGAGGTAAAAGCTCCAACTCGGCTTTCCAGTCAAAACTGCAGCAAATTCAACTCAGCACTGTGAAACAGACTGTGAAACCAGATTAAAAGTTGCTTCTGCATCCCGTTGTATTTCTACCAGACAAACGAACGTCTTTCTGCATGCTCAGTTCTGAGAGAAAAGAGTCTGTGGTAGCCGACTTTCACCTACCTTGTTGGGAACACAAAGATTCTTTACAGTTGCAAACAACACTCCATACATATATGTGGGGACATACTTGATTCAACACGATTTTATGGGGTAAATGGCAGGAACTTCAAACTGGCACTAGGAAAAAGACTGACAATCTAGAGAAATGTTTCTCCTGCAACCTGATCCATTTGTGCCAGATGAATGATAATCTCTCCACATATTAAATTCTGAGAGATAAGAGTGTGTGAAAGCCGTCCTTCACCTAGCTTGTTTGGAACACATTTTTTATTTTCTGTTGTAAACTACACTCCATAAATAAATACAGGTGGGTAGTAGCTCCAAGTCGGCTTTCCAGTGAAATCTGCCAGAAATTCAAACCGGCAATTTGAAACAGACTGACAAACCAGAGATAAGCTTCTCCTGAAAACCGATCAATTTTTGCCAGATGAACAACCCTCTATCCAGATGCTCATTTCTGAATGATATGTGTGTGTGAAATCCGTCCTTATACTACCATGTTGGGAACACAAAGTTTCTTTTCAGTTGCAAACTACACACCATACATATATATGGGGAAGTCTAGCTCCAAAAAGGTTTTAGAAGATAAATGCAGGAAATTCAACCCCAGCACTATGAAGGAGACTGAGTACCCAGAGTAAAAGCTTCCCCTGCAAACCATTCCCTTTGTACAAGATTAACACACATCTCTCCAAATGCTCAGTACTGAGAGATAAGTGTGTGTGAAAGCTGCCCTTCACCTAGCTTGTTGGGAACACATAGTTTTTATATTTACCAACTAAATTGCATACATATATGAGGGGCTATACTAGCTCCATCTCGGTTTTCCAGTGAAAACTGCAGGAATTTCAAATCAGCACTTGAAAACTGACTGAGAAACCAGAGTAAAAGTTTTAACTGCAAACATTTCCATTTTTGCTAGATGAACAAATGTCTTTACACATGCTCATTTCTGAGAGAAATATATGTCTCAGAAATATATGTCTGTGAAAGCTGTTCTTCACCTAGCTTGTTGGGAACACATAGATTCTTTTCAGTTGCAAACAACACTACATACATATATATAGGGAGGTACTTGATTCAACACGTTTTACGGTGTAAACATCATCAAATTCAAACCAGCACTAGGAAACATATTGACAAAGAAGAGAAAAGTTTCTCCTGCAAGCCGATCCCTTTACGCCAAATGAATGATCATCTCCCCAGATGCGCATTTCTGAGTGAATAGTGTGTTGAAAGCCTTCCTTCAAATGACTTGTTGGGAACACAAAGTTTCTTTTCAGCTGCAAATGACACTCCATATAAATATATGGGGATGTGCAGTTCCAACAAGATTTTAAAGTGAAAAATGCAGGTAATTCAAACTGTCACTAGGAATCCGACCGAGTAGCCACAGAAAGTTTCCCTGCAAACAGTACCCTGTGTGCAAGATGAACAAACGTCTCTCCACATGCTCAGTTCTGAGAGATAAGTGTGTGTGAAAGTCATCATTTAACTAGCTTGTTGGGAACACATAATTTTTTCATTTGCAAACTACACTGCATACATATATAAGGGGAGGTACTAGCTCCAACCCGGTTTTCACGTGAAAATTGCAGGAATTTGAAATCTGCACTGAGAAACAGATTGAGAAACCATAGTAAAATTTCACTTAGAAACATTTCCCTACATGCCAGAAGAATTAACCTCTCTCCACATGATCAGTTCTGACAGATAAGTGTGTGTGATAGCCTTTCTACCCCTAGATTGTTGGGAACACAGTTTCAATTCAATTGTAAATTACACTCCATACATATATATGGGGAGGTACTAGCTTCAACTCTGTTTTACAGTGAAACCTGCAGTAATTCTAAACATTCAGTAATAAACAACTGATAACAAGATAAAAAATTTTTCCTGCTACCCATTCCTTTTGTGCCAGAAGAACGAACGTCTCTCCACATGCTAAATTCTGAGAGATAATAGTGTGTGAAAGCCATCCTTCACCCAACCTGTTGGGAACAAAAAGTTTCTCTTCAGTTGCAAACTACAATCCTTACATATATTTGGGGATGTACATGCTTCAACTCGGTTATACTGTGAAAAATGCAGGAAATTCCAACTGGCACTAGGAAAAAGACTGAGAAACCAGAGTTAAGGTTTCACCTGCAACCCGTTCCCTTCATGCAAGATGAATGAACTTCTCACCACATGCTCAGTTTTGAGAGATAAGTGTGCGTGAACGCCGTCCTTCAACTAGCTTGTTGGGAACCCAAGGATTCTTTACTGTTTCAAACATTCCTCCATACACATATGGGGTGGTAGTAACTAGAACTCGGTTTTCCAGTGAAATCTGGAAGAAGTTCAAACTGGCAATAGAAAGAGACTAAAAAACCAGAGAGAATGTTTTCCTGCAACCCGTTCTCTTTATGCAAGTTGAACGAATTCTTTCCACATGCTCAATTCTTGGAAATAATTGTGTTTGGATGCCGTCTTTCACCTTGCTTGTTGAGAATAATAAGTTTCTTCTCAGTTGCAAAAAACACTCCATATATATATATAAGGAAGTTCCATTTCCAACTCGGTTTTCCAGTGAATTCTACAGTAATTTCAAAATGGCACTAAGAAAAAGACTGAGAAAGCCATGAAAAGTTTCACCTGAAACACATTACCTTTGTGCAAGATGAAAGAATGTCTCACCACATGCTCAATTCTGAGAGAAAAATGTGTGTTAAAGCCGTCCTTCACCTAGCTGTTTGGGAACACAAAGTATTTTTTAATATGCAAACTGCAATCCATACATATATACGGGGAGGAACTTGCTCCAACTCGGTTTTTCAGTGAAAACTGCAGGAAATTCAAATCGGCTCTAGGAAACAGACTGAGAAACCAGAGTAAATGTTTCTCTTGCAATCCGTACATTTAGTGCCAGATGAACAAATGTCTCTCCACATTCTCATTTCTGAGAGATAAATTTTTGTGACAGCCGTCCTTCACCTAGATTTTTGGGAACATAAACATTCTTTTCAGTTGCAAACAACAGTCCATATATATATATAGGGAGGTATTTGCTTCATTTTGCTTTTAAAGTGTAAACGGCAGGAAATTCAAACCGCCTCTAGGAAACAGACTGAGAAAACAGAGTAAAAGTGTCTCTTCCAACCAGTTCCCTATGAATCATAATAATGAACCTCTCTCCACATGCTCAATTATAAGACATAAGTATGTGTGAAAGCCTTCCTTCCCCTAGCATTTTGGGAACACATAGTTTTTCAATTTGCCAACTAAAATGCATACATATATAAGGGGAGTTACAAGATCCAACCCGGTTTTTCCAGTGAAAACTGCAAGAAATTCAAATCAGTGCTAGGAAACAGACAGAGATATCAGAGCAAAGTTTCTACTGCCACCATTTCCCTATGTGCCAAATGAATGATCTCTCCTCATGCTCATTTCTAAAGAGATATATGTGTGTGAAAGCAGTCCTTCACCAAGCGTGTTGGGAACATAAATTTTTTTAAGTTGTAAAATACACTCAATACATATATATAGGGGAGGTACAAGCTCCAACTCAATTTTACACTGGAAAATGCTTGAAATACAAACCGGCACTAGAAAACAGACTGGGAAAACAGAGTAAAAGTTTCCCTTGGAAACGATTCCCTATGGGCCAGATGAATGATCCCCTCTACACATGCTCAGTTCTGAGAGATAATTGTGTGTGAAATCAGAGCTTCAGCACTATTGTTGGGAACACAGTTACTATTTAGTTCCAAATTACACTCCATACATATATATGGGGAGGTGGTAACTTCAACTCTTTTTAACAGTGTAACATAGAGGAACATCAAAACGGCAGTAGGAAACAGACAGATAAAAAGGAGAAGAATTTTTCATGCAACCATTTCCCTTTGTGTCAGATGAACGAACGTCTCTCCACATGATAAGTTATGAGAGATAAGAGTGTGTGAAAGCCATCCTTAACATAAAATGTTGGGAACAAAAAGTTTCTCTTCAATTGCATTCTAAAATCCGTACATATATTTGGGGATGAAATATCTCCACCTCGGTTTTAATGTGAAAACTGCAGGAGCTTCAAACCGGCACTAGGAGACAGACTGAGAAACCAAAGTTAAAGTTTCCCAGTGAACAGTTCCCTTTGTGCAAGTTGAATGAACGTTCCTACACATGCTCAGATCTGAGAGATAAGTGTGTATGAAAGCCGTCCTTCACATAGCTTGTTGTGAAAACAAGGATCTTTTCAATTGCAAACTGCAATCCTTACATAAATATGGGGAGGTCTAGCTTCCAAAGGTTTAAAGTGAAAAATGCAGGAAGTTCAAAACAGCAATAGGAAACAGATTGTGTAACCAGAGAAAATGTTTCTCCTGCAATCCGTTCCCTTCATTGAAGATGAACGAACGTCTCTCCAGATGCTCAGTTCTGAGAGATAAGTGAGTGTGAAAGCCGTCCTTCACGTAGCTTTTGAAAACACATAGCTTTTTACATTTGCCAATTACACGGCATACATAAATAAGGGGCGGTAGTAGTTCCAGCTCGGTTTTCCAGTGAAAACTACAGGAACTTCAAATAAGCACTAGGAAACAAACTGAGATATCAAAGTAAAAGTTTGTCCTGCAACCCGTTCCATTATTACCAGTTGAACGATTGTTTCTCCACATGCTTAGTTCTGAGAAATAAGTGTCTGTGCAATCTGTCCTTCACCTAAATTTTTGGTAAAAGAAAGTTTGTTTTCAGTAGCAAACTACACTCCATAAATATATATGGGGATGTGTTAGCTCAATCGTTTTTTCAATGAAAATTGCAGGAAATTCAAACCGGCAGTAGGAAACACAATGAGATACCAGAGTAAAAATTTCCCCTGAAACCCGATCCATTTGTGCTAGATGAAAGAACGTCTCTCCACATGCTAAGTTCTTGAGAAAACTGTGTGGGAAAGCCGTCCTTCACCTAGCTTGTAGGGAACAGAAAGTTTCTTTAAATTTGCAAATTACAATCCATACATTTATACGGGATGGTAATGACTCCACCTCGGTTTTTTAGTGAGAACTGCAGGAAATTCAAACTGGCGGTAGGAAATATTCTGAGAAACCAGAGTGAAAGTTTCCCCTGCAAAATTTTCCCTTTTGTTCAAGATGAACAAACGTCACTCCACATGCTATGTTTTTAGAGATAACTGGTTTTGAAAGCCGTCCTTCACCTAGAATGTTGGGAACACATAATTTTTAATTTTGCCAAATACACTGCACTCATATATAAGGGATGCTACTAGCTCCAACTCGATTTTCCAGTGAATACCTAGGAATTTCAAATCTGCACTAAGAAACAGACTGAGAAACCCGGGTAAAATTTCCCCTGCAAACCTTTCCATTTTGCCAGAAGAATGAATATCTGTCCACATGCTCAGTTCTCAGAGATAAGGGTCTGTGAAAGCCTTCCTTCACCTAGATTGTTGGAAACACAAAAAATCTTTTCAGTTGCAAACAACACTGCATACATATATATGGGGATGTTCTTGCTTCAAATCTGTTTTATGGTTTAAACGGTAGGAACTACAAACCAGCAATGGGAAACAGACTGAGAATCCAGAGCAAAAGTTTCTCTTAAAATCATTACCCTATCTGCAAGAAGAAATAACCTCTCTCCAAATGCTCATTACTGAGGGACATCTGTGTGTGAAAACCATCATTTACATAGCTTGTTGAGACCACAGTTTCTATTCATTTGCCAACTACATTCCATATATATATATGGGGAAGTAATAGATTCAGCTCTGCTTTACAGTGAAACTTGGGGAAACTTCAAATCAGCAGTAGGAATCAAACTGATAAACCAGAGTAAATTATCCCTGCAACAAGTTCCTTTTGTGCCAGAAGAACGAATGTCTCTCCACATGTTAAGTTCTGAGAGATAACAGTGTGTGAAGCCATCCTTCAACTACCTTGTAGTGAACAAAAATTTTCTCTACCAATGCAAACTACATTCCGTACATATATATGGGTATGTACTATCTCCACCACGGTTTTATGTGAAAACGGCAGGAACTTCAAAAAGGCCCTAAGAAACACAATAAGGAACCAAAGTTAATGTTTCACCTGCAACCCTTTCCCTTCGTGCAAGGTAAATGAACTTATCTACACATGCTCAGTTCTGAGAGATAAGTTTGTGTGTAAGCCGTCCTTCACCTAGTTTGTTGGGAACACAATTACAATTCAGTTGCAAATTTCACTCCATACATTATATAGGGATATGCTAAATTCAAATCTTTTTAACAGGGAAACATAGAGGAAAGTCAAAACGGCAGTAGGAAACAGTCAGATAAACAGGAGAAGAATTTTCCATGCAACCTTTTCCCTTTGTGTCAGATGAACGAACATCTCTCCACATGCTAAGTTCTGAGAGATAAGTGTGTGTGAAAGCCATTCTTCACATAAATTGTTGGGAACAAATAGTTTCTCTTAATTTGCAGTCTACAATCCGTACATATATTTGGGGATGAAATATCTCCATCTCGGTTTTAATGTGAAAACTGCAGGAGCTTCAAACCGGCACTATGAGACAGACTGAGAAACCAGAGATAAATTTTCCCAGTGACCAGTTCCCTTCGTGCAAGTTGAACGAACGTTCCTACACTTGCTCAGTTCTGAGACATGTGTGTATGAAAGCCGCCCTTCACCTAGCTTGTTGGGAAAACAAGGATTCTTTTCGATTGCAAACTGCAATCCTTACATATATATGGGGAGGTCTAGCTTCCAAAAGGTTTTAAAGTGAAAAATGCAGGAAGTTCAAACCGGCAATAGGAAACAGACTGCGTAACCACACTAAATGTTTCTCCTGCATTCCGTTCCCTTCATTGAATATGAATGAACGTCTCTCCAGATGCTCAGTTCTGAGAGATAATTGTGTGTGAAAGCCGTCCATCCCGTAGCTTGTTGTTAACACATAGCTTTTACATTTGCCAATTACACGGCATGCATAATTAAGGGGCGGTAGTACTTCCAGCTCGGTTTTCCAGTGAAAACTACAGGAACTGAAAATAAGCACTAGGAAACAGACTGAGATACCAGAGTAAAAGTTTCAACTGCAACCCGTTATATTTTCCCACTTGAACGATTGTCTCTACACATGCTTAGTTCTGAGAAATTAGTGTCTGTGCAATCTGTCCTTCACCTAAATTATTGGGAAATCAAAGATTCTTTTCAGTAGCAAACTACACTCCATAAATATATATGGGGATGTGCTAGCCCCAATCATTTTTTCAACGAAAATTGCAGGAAATTCAAACCAGCACGAGGAAACACAGTGAGAAACCAGAGTAAACATTTCCCCTGAGACCCGATCCATTTGTACTAGATGAACGAACGTCTCTCCACATGCTCAGTTCTGTGAGAAAACTTGGTGGGAAAGCCGTCCTTCAACTAGCTTGTTGGGAACATATAGTTTGTATTAATTTGCAAATTACAATCCATACATTTATACGGGGTGGTAATAACTCCAACTCAGTTTTTCAGTGAGAACTGCAGGAAATTCAAACTGGCGCTAGGAAATATTCTTAGAAACCAGAGTGAAAGATTCCTCTGCAAACTTTCACTTATGTTCAAGATGAATAAACGTCATTCCACATGCTATGTTGTTAGTGATAACTGGGATTGAAAGCCGTCCTTCACCTAGATTTTTGGGAACACATAGTTTTACTTTTGCCAAATACACTGCACTCATATATAAGGGGTGCTACCAGCTCCAAATTGATTTTCCACTGAAAACCTAGAAATTTCAAATCTGCACTAAGAAACAAACTGAGAAACCCGGGTAAAATTTCCCCTGCAAACCTTTCCTTTTTTGCCAGAAGAATGAACATCTCTCCACATGCTCAGTTCTCAGAAATAAGTGTCTGTGAAAACCTTCTTTTTCCTAGATTGTTGGAAACACAAAGAATCTTTTCAGTTGCAAACAACACTGCATAAATATATATGGGGAGTTTCTTGCTTCAAGTCGGTTTTATGGTGTAAACGGCAGGAATTTCAAACCGGCAATGGGAAACAGACTGAGAATCCAGAGCAAAAGTTTCTCTTAGAACCACTACCTTATCTGCAAGAAGAACGAACCTCTCTCCAAATGCTCATTTCTGAGAGACTTCTGTGTGTGAATACCATCCTTCACATAGCTTGTTGGGAACACAGTTTCTATTCATTTGTCAATTACATTCCACACATATATATGGGGAGGTAATTGTTTCAACTCTGCTTTACAGTGAAACATGGAGAAACTTCCAACCAGCACTAGGAAACCAAATGATAAACCAGAGTAAAATTTTCCCTGCAACGCTTCCCTTATGTGCCAGAAGAACGAATGTCTCTCCATATGTTAAGTTCTGGGAGATAACAGTGTGTGAAGCCATCCTTCAATTACCTTGTAGTGAACAAAATTTTTCTCTACCATTGCAAACTACATTCCGTACATATATATGAGGATGTACTCTCTCCACCTCGGTTTTACTGTGAAAACTGCAGGAACTTCAAAAATGAACTAGGAAACACAATAAGAAACCAGAGTTAATGTTTCTCCTGCAACCCGTTCCCTTCGTGCAAGATGAAAGAACTTATCTCCACATGCTCAGTTCTGAGAGATACGTGTTTGTGTAAGCCGTCCTTCACCTAGCTTATTAGGAACACTATTTCTTTTCAGTTACAAACTACACTTCATACATATATATGCACAGGTGCTTGCTCCAACATGGTTTTATATAGAAAACTGCAGGAACTTCAAACCGGCACTTGAAAACAGAATGAGAAACAAAAGTAAAATTTCTCCTGCAACACTTTCCCTTTGTCACACAGGAACGGACATCTTTCCACATGCTTATTTCTGAGAGAAAATTTTGTTTGAAATCCATCCTTCACCTTGGTTGTTAGGAACACAAAGTTTATTTTCTGTTGCAAACTACAATCCATACATATGTTTCGGAAAGTCTAGCATGAACATGGTGTTAAAGTGAAAAATGCAGTAACATCAAACCATCACTACGAAACAGGCTAAGTTACCAGAGTTAAATTTCCCCTGCAAACCGTTCCCTTTGGGCAAGTTTAAGGAACCTCTCTCCACATGCTCAGTTTTGAGCGATAAGTGTGTGTGAAAGCCTTCCTTCCCCTAGCTTGATGGGAACACAGAGGTTTTTTTATTTCCCAACTACACTGCATTCATATATAAGGGGAGTTACTAGTTCCATCTAGGTTTTCCCGTGAAAACAGCAGGAAATTCAAATCAGCGCTTGGAAACACATAGAAATACCAGAGTAGAAGTTTCTCCTGCCACCATTTCCCTATGTGCCAGATGAACGAACGTCTGTCCTCATGCTCATTTGTGAAGAGATATATGTGTGTGAAAGCCATCCTTCACCTAGCTTGCTGGGAACACAAAGATTTTTATTTTTTAATCTACACTCCATACATTTATAAGGGAGGTACAATCTCCAACTCTATTTTACACTGGAAACTGCTTGAACATCAAACCGGCACTAGGAAACAAACTGAGAAAACAGAGTAAATGTTTCCCTGCATACCTTTCCATTTGTGCAAGATGAAAGTAAGTCTCTCCACATGCTCAGTTCTTATAGATAATTGTGATTCAGTGCCGTTTTTCACCTTGATTGTTGAGCACACATAGTTCCTTTTCAGTTGCAAACAACACTCCATATATATATATATTTGGAAGTACCAGCTACAAATCGGTTTTCAAGTGAATAATGCAGAAAATTTAAATCGACCCTTAGAAACAGACTGAGAAAATCACTTGAAAATTTCAACTGAAAACCGCTCCATTTTTTGCTAGTTGAAAGAACATCTCACCAGATTCCCAGATCCGAGAGATAAGTGAGTTTGAGTCATAACTTCAGCTATCTTGTTGGGAAAACAAAAATTCTTTTCAGGTGCAAACAACCATCCATACATATATATGAGGAGGTTGTTGATTGAAATCGTTGTTACATTGAAAACTGCAAGATTTTCAAACCAGCACTAAGAAAGGGACTGATATATCAGAGTATGTGTTTCACTGCAACCGAAACATTTGTGCTAGATGAACGAACGATTCTCCACATGCTCAGATCTGAGAGATAAGTGTGTGTGAAAGCCGACTTTCAGCTATCCTGTTGGGAACTCAAAGATTTTTTCTCTTGTAATCTAGAATCCACATATATATAAGGGGTGATACAAGCTCCAAAACGATTTTGACGTTTCTCCACAAGCTCAGTTCCGAGAGAAAAATTTGTGTGAAAGCCGTCCTTCACCTAGCTTGTTGGGAACACAAAGATTGTTTTCACTTGCAAACTACACTCCATATATATATAAAGGTTGGTAAAATCTCCAAAACTATTTTACAGTGATAACTACAGGAGATTCAAACCGGCATTATGAAACACACTGAGAAACAACAGTAAAAGTTTCCCCTGCAACTCGTTCCCTTTGTGCTAGATAAATAAATGTCTCTCCACATCCTCAGTTTTCAGACATAAGTGTCTGTGAAAGCCGACCTTCAGCTATCTTGTTGGGAAAACTAAGAATCTTTTCTGTTGCAAACAGCATTCCATACATATGAGGTGTGGTGCATGTTTCAACTCGGTTTTACAGGGTAAATGGCAGGAGCTTCAAACCGGCAATGGGAAACAGACTGAGAAACCAGAGAAAAAGTTTCCCTTAAGACCAATTCCCTATGGTCCCGACGAATGATCCCCTCTACACATGCTCATTTCTGAGAGATAATTTTGTGTGTAAGCCATCCTTCACCTAGCTTGTTGGGAATACAATTACTATTCAGTTGCAAATTTCAATCCATACATTATATGGGGAAGTGCTAACTTCAACTCTTTTTAACAGGGTAACATAGAGGAAAGTCAAACCGGCAGTAGGAAACAGACAGATAAACAGGAGAAGAATTTTCCATGCAACCTTTTCCCTTTGTGTCAGATGAACGAACGTCTCTCCACATGCTAAGTTCTGAGAGATAAGAGTGTGTGAAAGCCATTCTTCACATAAATTGTTGGGAAAAATGTTCTCTTCAATTGCAATCTACAATCCTTACATATATTTGGGGATGAAATATCTCACCCTCGGTTTTAATGTGAAAAATGCAGGAGCTTCAAAACGGCACTAGGAGACAGACTGAGAAAACAGAGATAAACTTTCCCAGCGACCAGTTCCCTTCGTGCACGTTGAACGAAAGTTGCTACACATGCACAGATCTGAGAGATAAGTGTGTATGAAAGCCGTCCTTCACCTAGTTTGTTCTGAAAACATGGATTCTTTTCAATTGCAAAATGCAATTCTTACATATATATGGGGAGGTCTAGCTTCCAAAAGGTTTTAAAGTGTAAAATGCAGGAAGTTCAAACCGGCAATAGGAAACAGATTGCGTACCCACGGTAAATATTTCCCCTGCATCCCGTTCCCTTCATTGAAGATGAAGTAACGTATCTCCAGATGCTCAGTTCTGAGAGATAAGTGTGTCTGAAAGCCATCCTTCACTTAGCTTGTTGTTAACACATAGCTTTTTACATTTGCCTATTACATGGCATACATAAATAAGGGGCGGTAGAAGTTCCGGCTCGGTTTTCCAGTGAAAACTAGAGAAAGTGCAAATAAGCCCTAGGAAACAGACTGAGATACCAGAGTAAAAGTTTCACTTTCAACGCGTTCCATTTTTACCACTTGAACGATTGTCTCTTCACATTCTTAGTTCTCAGAAATAAGTGTCTGAGCAATCTGTCCTTCACCTAAATTTTTGGGAAAACAAAGTTTCTTTTCAGTAGCAAACAACAATCCATAAATATATATGGGGTTGTGCTAGCCCCAATCATTTTTTCAATGAAAATTGCAGGATATTCAAACCGGCACTAGGAAACACAATGAGAAACCAGAATAAAATTTTCCCCTGAGACACGATCCATTTGTGCTAGATGAACGAACGTCTCTCCACATGCTCAGTTCTGTGAGAAAAATGTGTGGGAAAGCCGTCCTTCAACTAGCTTGTTGGGAACAGATAGTTTCCATTAATTTGCAAATTACAATCCATACATTTATACGGGGTGGTAATAAAACCATTTCGGTTTTTCAGTGAGAACGGCAGGAAATTCAAACTGGCGCTAGGAAACATTCTGAGAAACCAGAGAGAAAGATTCCTCTGCAAAACTTTCCCTTTTGTTCAAGATGAACAAACGTCACTCCACATGCTATATTGTTAGAGATAACTGGGATTGAAAACCGTCCTTCACCTAGATTTTTGGAAACACATAGTTTTTAAATTTGCCAAATAAACTGCACACATATATAAGGTGTGCTACTAGCTCCAACTCGATTTTCCAGTGAAAACCTAGGAATTTCAAATCTGCACTAAGACACAAACTGAGAAACCCGTGAAAATTTCCACTGCAACCCTTTCCATTTTTGCCAGAAGTATGAAATTCTCTCCACATGCTCAGTTCTCAGAGATAAGTGTCTGTGAAAGCCTTCCTTCACGTAGATTGTTGGAAACACAAAGAATCTTTTCAGTTGCAAACAACACTGCATAATATTTATGGGGAGGTTCTTGCTTCAACTCGGTTTTATGGGGTAAACGGCAGGAACTTCAAACCGGCAAAGGGAAACAGACTGAGAATCCAGAGCAAAAGTTTCTCTTAGAACCACAACCTTATCTGCAAGAAGAACGAACCTCTCTCCAAATGCTCATTTCTGAGAGATTCCTGTGTGTGAAAACCATCCTTTACATAGCTTGTTGGGAACACAGTTTCTACTCATTTGCCAATTACATTCCATACATATATATGGGGAGGTACAAGATTCAAATCTGCTTTACAGTGAAACATGCAGAAACTTCCAACCAGCAGTAGGAAACAAAATGATAAACCAGAGTAAAATTTTCCCTGCAACATTTTCCTTTTGTGCCAGAATTACGAATGTCTCTCCACATGTTAAGTTCTGAGAGATAACAGTGTGTGTAACCATCGTTCAACTACATTGTAGTGAAAAAAATTTTCTCTACATTTGCAAACTACATTCCGTACATATATATGAGGATGTACAATCCCCACCTCGGTTTTACTGTGAAAACTGCAGGAAATTCAAAAATGCACTAGGAAACACAATAAGTTACCAGAGAAAAAGTTTCTCCTGCAACCCGTTCCCTTCATGCAAGATGAATGAACTTATTTCCACATGTTCTGTTCTGAGATATAAGTGTGTGTGTAAGCCGTCCTTCACCTAGCTTGTTGGGAACACATTTTCTTTTCATTTATAAACTACACTCCATACATATGTATGCGCAGGTGCTGGCTAGAACATTGTTTCATAGTGAAAACTGCAGGAACTTCAAACCGGCACTTGAAAACAGAATGAGAAACAAAAGTAAAAGTTTCTCCTGCAACACTTTCCCTTTGTCACACAGGAACGGACATCTCTCCACATGCTTATTCCTGAGAGAAAATTGTCTTTGAAATCCATCCTACAACTTGCTAGTTAGGAACACAACGTTTATATTCTGTTGCATACTAAAATCCATACATGTATTTTGGGAAGTCTAGCTCGAACATGGTTTTAAATTGAAAAATGCAGGAACATCAAAACATCACTAGGAAACAGTCTAAATAACCAGAGTAAAATTCCCCTGCAAACCGTTCCCTTTGGGCAAGTTTAAAAAACCTCTCTCCACATGCTCAGTTTTGAGCGATAAGTGTGTGTGAAAGCCTTCCTTCCCCTAGATTGATGGGAACACATAGTTTTTTTTATTTCATAAAAAAACTGCATTCATATATAAGGGGAGGTACTAGCTCCAACTTGGTTTTCCCGTGAAAAATGCAGGAAATTCAAATCAGCGCTTGGAAACAGATAGAAATACCAGAGCAGAAGTTTCTCTTGCCACCATTTCCCTATGTGCCAGATGAACGAACGTCTGTCCTCATGCTCATTTGTGAAGAGATATATGTGTGTGAAAGCCATTCTTCACCTAGCTTGTTGGGAACACAAAGATTTTTATGTTGTAAATTACACTCCATACGTATATAAGGGAGGTAAAAATTCCAACTCTATTTTACACTGGAAAAACTTGAACTTCAAAGCGGCACTAGGAAACAGACTGAGAAAACAGAGTAAATATTTCCCTGCAACCCTTTCCATTTGTGCAAGATGAAAGAAAGTCTCTCCACATGCTCAGTTCTTATAGATAATTGTGTTTCAGTGCCGTTTTTCACCTAGCTTGTTGAGCACACAAAGTTCTTTTTCAGTTGCAAACAACACTCCATATATATATATATTTGGAAGTACCAGCTACAACTCGGTTTTCCAGTGAATACTGCAGAAAATTTAAACCGGCCCTATGAAACAGACTGAGAAAATCACGTGAAAATTTCAACTGCAAACCGCTCCATTTTTTGCTAGTTGAACGAACATTTCACCACAGTCCCAGTTCCGAGAGATAAGTGAGTGTGAATACCAACTTCACCTATCTTGTTGGGAACATAAATTTTCTTTTCAGCTGCAAACAACCATCCATACATATATATGGGGAGGTTGTTGATTGAAATCGTTGTTACATTGAAAACTGCAAGAATTTCAAACCGGCACTAAGAAAGGGACAGAGATATCAGAGTATGAGTTTTTCCTGCAACCAAAACACTTGTGCGAGATGAACGAACGACTCTTCACATGCTCAGATCTGAGAGATAATTGTGTGTGAAAGCCGTATTTCAACTATCATGTTGGGAACTCAAAGATTTTTTCACTTGCTAACTACAATCCATATATATATAAGGGGTGATACAAGCTCCAAAACGATTTTGACGTTTCTCCAAAAGCTCAGTTCTGAGAGAAAAATTTGTGTGAAAGCCGTCCTTCACCTAGCTTGTTGGGAACACAAACATTTTTTTCACTTGCAAACAACACTCCATATATATATAAAGGGTGGTAAAAGCTCCAAAACCGTTTTACAGTGATAACTACAGGAAATTCAAACCGGCACTATGAAACACACTGAGAAACAACAGTAAAAGTTTCCCCTGCAACTCGTTCTCTTTGTGCTAGATAAACAAACGTCTCTCCACATCCTCAGTTCTCAGACATATGTGTCTGTGAAAGCCGAACTTCAGCTATCTTGTTGGGAACACTAAGAATCTTTTCAGTTGCAAAAAACATTCCATATATATATGAGGTGTGGTACATGTTTCAACTCGGTTTTACAGGGTAAAGGGCAGGAGCTTCAAACCGGCAATGGGAAACAGACTGAGAAACCAGAGTAAAAGTTTCCCTTTGGACCAATCCCCTATGGTCCAGACGAATGATCCCCTCTCCACATGCTCAGTTCTGAGAGATAATTGTGTGTGTAAGCCGTCCTTCACTTAGCTTTTTGGGAACACAATTACTATTCAGTTGCAAATTTCACTCAATACATTATATGGGGAGGTGCTAACTTCAAATCTTTTTAACAGGGAAACATAGAGGAAAGTCAAACCGGCTGTAGGAAACAGACAGATAAACAGAAGAGTTTTCCATGCAACCTTTTCCCTTTGTGTCAGATAAACGAACGTCTCTCCACATGCTAAATTGTGAGAGATAAGAGTGTGTGAAAGCCATCCTTCACATAAATTGTTGGGAAAAAAAGGTTCTATTCAATTGCAATCTACAATCCTTACATATATTTGGAGATGAACTATCTCCACCTCGGTTTTAATGTGAAAACAGCAGGAGATTCAAACCGGCACTAGGAAACAGACTTAGAAATCAGAGATAAAGTTTCCCAGCGACCAGGTCCCTTTGTAGAATTTGAACGAACGTTCCTACACATGCTCATATCTGAGAGATATGTGTCTATGAAAGCCGACTTTCACCTAGCTTGTTCTGAAAACATGGATTCTTTTCAATTGCAAACTGTAATCCTTACATATATATGTGGAGGTCTAGCTTCCAAAAGGTTTTAAAGTGAAAAATGCAGGAAGTTCAAACCGGCAATAGGAAACAGACTGCGTACCCAGAGTAATGTTTCCCCTTCATCCCGTTCCCTTCATTGAAGATGAAGGAACGTCTCTCCAGATGCTCAGTTCTGAGAGATAAGCGTGTGTGAAAGGCTTCCTTCACGTAGCTTGTTGTTAACACATAGCTTTTTATATTTGTCAATTACACGGCATACATAAATAACTGGCGGGGGTAGTTCCAGCTCGGTTTTTCAGAGAAAACTACAGGAACTGCAAATAAGCCCTAGGAAACAGACTGAGATAACAGAGTAAAAGTTTCATCTGCAACCCTTTCCATTTATTCCAGTTGAACGATTGTCCCTCCACATGCTTAGTTCTGAGAAATAAGTGTCTGTGCAATGTGTCCTTAACCTAAATTTTTGGGAAAACAACGTTTCTTTTCAGTAGCAAACAACACTCCATAAATATATATGGGGATGTGCTAGCCCCAATCATTTTTTCAACGAAAATTGCAGGAAATTCAAACCGGCACTAGGAAACACAATGAGAAACCAGAGTAAAAATTCCCCCTGAAAACCGATCCATTTCTGCTAGAAGAACGAACGTCTCTCCACATGCTCAGTTCTGTGAGAAAACTGTCAGGGAAAGCCGTCCTTCAACTAGCTTGTTGGGAACAGAAAGTTTCTTCTAATTTGCAAATTACAATCCATATATTAATACGGGCTGGTAATAATTCCACCTCGGTTTTTCAGTGAGAACTGCAGGAAATTCAAACTGGCACTAGGAAACATTCAGAGAAACCAGAGTGAAAGATTCCCCTGCAAAACTTTCCCTTTTGTTCAAGATGAACAAACGTCACTCCACATGTTATGTTGTTAGAGTTAACTGGGATTGAAAGCCGTCCTTCACCTAGATTGTTGGGAACACATAGTTTTTACATTTGCCAAATACCCTGCACTCATATATAAGGGGTGCTAATAGCTCCAACTCGATTTTCCAGTGAAAACCTAGGAATTTCGAAACTGCACTAAGAAACAAACTGAGAAACCCGGGTAAAATTTCCCCTGCAACCATTTCCGTTTTTGCCAGAAGAATGAACTTCTCTCCACATGCTCAGTTCTCAGAGATAATTGTCTGTGAAAGCCTTCCTTCACGTAGATTGTTGGAAACACAAAGATTCTTTTCAGTTGCAAACAACACTGCATAAATATATATGGGAAGGTTCTTGCTTCAACTTGGTTTTTTGGTGTAAACGGCAGGAACTTCAAACCGGCAATGGGAAACAGACTGAGAAACAAGAGCAATAGTTTCTCTTAGAACCACTACCTTGTCTGCAAGAAGAACGATCCTCTCTCCCAATGCTCATTTCTGAGAGACATGTGTGTGAATACCATCCTTCATATAGCTTGTTGGGAACACAATTTCTATTCATTTGCCAACTACATTCCATACATATATATGGGGAGGTACTAGTTTCAACTCTGCTTTACAGTGAAACATGCAGAAACTTCCAACCAGCAGTAGGAAACCAAATGATAAACCAGAGTAAAATTTTCCCAGCAAAACTTTCCTTTTATGCCGTAAGAACGAATGTCTCTCCACATGTTAAGTTCTGAGAGATAACAGTGTGTGAAACCATCCTTCAACTACCTTGTAGTGAACAAAAATTTTCTCTACCATTGCAAAATACATTCCGTACATATATATGATGATGTACTATCTCCACCTCGGTTTTACTGTGAAAACTGCAGGAACTTCAAAAATGCACTAGGAAACACAATAAGAAACCAGAGTTAATTTTTCCCTGCAACCCGTTTCCTTCATGAAAGATGAGTGAACTTATCTCCACATGCTCAGTTCTGAGAGATATGTGTGTGTGTAAGCCGTCCTTCACCTAGCTTGTTGGGAACACAATTTCTTTTCAGTTATATACTACACTCCATAAATATATATGCGCAAGTGCTTGCTCCAACATGTTTTTATAGTGAAAACTGCAGGAAATTCAAACCGGCACTTGAAAACAGAATGAGAAACAAAAGTAAAAGTTTCTCCTGCAACACTTTCCCTTTGTCTCACAGGAACGGACATCTCTCCACATGCTTATTAATGAGAGAAAATTTTGTATGAAATCCATCCTTCACCATGCTTGTTAGGAACACAAAGTCTATAATCTGTTGCAAAATACAATCCATACATGTATTTCGGGAAGTCTAGCTCGAACATGGTTTTAAAGTGAAAAATGTAGGTATATCAAAACATCATTAGGAAACAGATTAAGTTACCAGATTAAAGTTAGCCCTGCAAACCGTACCCTTTGTGCAAGTTTAAGAAACAACTCTCCACATGCTCAGTTTTGAGCGATAAGTTTGTGTGAAAGTCTTCCTTACACTAGATTGATGGGAACACAGATTTTTTTAATTCCCACAACACTGCATTCATATATAAGGGGAGGTACTAGCTCCAACTATGTTTTCCCGTGAAAACTGCAGGAAATTCAAATCAGCACTTGGAAACAGATAGAAATACCAGAGCAGAAGTTTCTCCTGCCACCTTTTCCCTATGTGCCAGATGAAAGAACGTCTGCCCTCATGCAGAGTTGTGAAGATATATATGTGTGTGAAAGCCATCCTTCACCTAGCTTGTTGGGATCACAAGGATCTTTATGTTGTAAACTACACTCCTTACATATATAAGGGAGGTAAAAACTCCAAATCAATTTTACACTGGAAAATGCTTGAACTTCAAACCGGCACTAGGAAACAGACTGAGAAACCAGAGTATATGTTTCCCTGCAACCCCTTCCTTTTGTGCAAGATGAAAGGAAGTCTCTCCACATGCTTAGTTCTTATAGATAATTGTGTTTCAGTGCCGTTTTTCACCTTCCTTGTTGAGCACACAAAGTTCTTTTTCAGTTGTAAGCAACACTCCATAAATATATATATTTGGAAGTACCAGCTACAACTCGGTTTTTAAGTGATTACTGCAGAAATTTTAAACCGGCCCTAAGAAACTGACTGAGAAAATCACGTGAAAATTTCAAGTGCAAAGCGCTCCATTTTTGCTGGATTAACGAAAATCTCTCCACATTCCCAGTTCCGAGAGATAAGTGAGTGTGAATCCCAAGTTCAGCTATCTTGTTGGGAATACAAATTTTCTTTTCAGCTGCAAACAACAATCCATACATATATAAGGGGAGGTTGTTGATTGAAATCGTTGTTACATTGAAAACTGCAAGAATTTCAAACCGGCACTAAGAAAGGGATGGAGAAATGAGGGTATGAGTTTTTCCTGCAACCGAATCATTTGTGCTAGATGAACGAACGTCTCTCCACAAGCTAAGTTCTGAGAGATAAGAGTGTGTGAAAGCCATCCTTCATATAAATTGTTGGGAACAAAAAGTTTCTCTTCAAATGCATTATTCAATCCGTACATATATTTGGGTATGTAAAATCTCCACCTCGGTTTTAATATGAAAACTGCAGGAGCTTCAAACCGGAACTAGGAGACAGACTGAGAAACCAGAGATAGTTTCACAGCGATCATTTCCCTTCGAGCAAGTTGAACGAACGTTCCTACACATGCTCAGATCTGAGAGATAAGTGTGTATGAAAGCCATCCTTCACATAGCTTGTTCTGAAAACATGGATTCTTTTAAAATGCAAACTGCAATCCTTACATATATATATGGGGAGGTCTAGCTTCCAAAAGGTTTAAAGTGAAAAATACAGGAAGTTCAAACCGGCAATAGGAAACAGACTGCGTACACAGGGTAAATGTTTCCCCTGCATCACGTTCCCTCCATTGAAGATGAAACAACGTCCCTCCAGATGCTCAGTTCTGAGAGATAAGTGTGTGTGAAAGTCATCCTTCACGTAGATTGTTATTAACACATAGCTTTTTACATTTGCCAATTACACGGCATACATAAATAAGGAGCGGTATTAGTTCCAGATCGGTTTTCCAGTGAAAACTATAGGGACTGCAAATAAGCCCTAGGAAACAGACTGAGATAACAGAGTAAAAGTTTCACCTGCTACCCGTTCCATTTTTACCTCTTGAACGATTGTCTCTCCACATGCTTAGTCCTGAGATATAAGTGTCTGTGCAATCTGTCCTTCACCTAAATTTTTGGG
The DNA here is from genome assembly GCF_036321535.1 of Camelus dromedarius. NCBI lineage: Eukaryota > Metazoa > Chordata > Mammalia > Artiodactyla > Camelidae > Camelus > Camelus dromedarius. The sequence continues at coordinate 8,665,485 of NC_087473.1, read as the reverse complement.
AAAACTAAGTTTCTTTTCAGTAGCTAACTACACTCCATAAATATATATGGGGATGTGCTAGCCCCAATCGTTTTTTCAATGAAAATTGCAGGAAATTGAAACCGGCACAAGGAAACACAGTGAGAAACCAGAGAAAAATTTCCACTGAAACCTTATCCATTTTTGCTAGATGAACGAACGTCTCTCCACCTGCTCAGTTCTTATAGATAATTGTGTTTCAGTGCCGTTTTTCACCTAGCTTTTTGACCACACAAAGTTCCTTTTCAGTTGAAAACAACACTCAATATATTTATATATTTGGAAGTACCAGCTACAACTCGGTTTTCCAGTGATTATTGCAGAAATTTTAAACCGGCACTAAGAAACAGATTGAGAAAATCACGTGAAAATTTCAACTGCATACCGCTCCATTTTTTGCTAGTTGAACGAACATCTCACCACATTCCCATTTTCGAGAGATAAGTGAGGGTGAATCCCTACATCAGGTATCTTGTTGGGAACACAAAGTATCTTTTCAGCTGCAAACAACAATCCATACATATATATGGGGAGGTTGTTGATTGAAATCGTAGTTACATTGAAAACTGCAAGAATTTCAAACCGGCACTAAGAAAGGGAATGAGGTATCAGAGTATGAGTTTCTCCTGCAACCTAAACATTTGTGCTAGATGAACGAACGACACTCAACATGCTAAGATCTGAGAGATAAGTGTGTGTGAAAGCCGTCTTTCAGCTATCCTGTTGGGAACTCAAAGATGTTTTCACTTGCAAACTACACTCCATATATATATAAGGGGTGATACAAGCTCCAAAACGATTTTGACTTTTCTCCACAAGCTCAGGTCTGAGAGAAAAATTTGTGTGAAAGCCGTCCTTCACCTAGCTTGTTGGGAACACAAACATTTTTTTCACTTGCAAACTACAATCCATATATATATAAAGGGTGGTAAAATTTCCACAACGGTTTTACAGTGATTAGTAAAGGAAATTGAAACCGGCACTATGAAACACACTGAGAAACAACAGTAAAAGCTTCCCCTGCAACTCGTTCACTTTGTGCTAGATAAACAAACGTCTTTCCACATTCTCAGTTCTCAGATATAAGTGTCTCTGAAAGCCGAACTTCAGCTATCTTGTTGGGAACACTAAGAATCTTTTGATTTGCAAACAACATTCCATACATTTATGAGGTGTGGTACATGTTTCAACTCGGTTTTACAGGGTAAACGGCAGGAACTTCAAACCGGCAATGGGAAACAGACTGAGAAACCAGAGTAAAAGTTTCCCTTAAGAGCAATTCCCTATGGTTCAGACGAATGAACCCCTCTACACATGCTCAGTTCAGAGAGATAATTGTGTGTGTAAGCCGTCCTTCACATAGCTTGTTGGGAACACAATTACAATTCAGTTGCAAATTTCACTCCATACATTATATGGGGAGGTGCTAACTTCAACTCTTTTTAACAGGGAATCATAGAGGAAAGTCAAAACGGCAGTAGGAAACCGACAGGTAAACAGGAGAAGAATTTTCCATGCAACCATTTCCCTTTGTGTCTGATGAACGAACGTCTCTCCACATGCTAAATTCTGAGGGATAAGAGTGTGTGAAAGCCATCCTTCACATAAATTGTTGGGAAAAAAGGGTTCTCTTCAATTGCAATCTACATTCCTTACATATAGTTGGGGATGAAATAGCTCACCCTCGGATTTAATATGAAAACTGCAGGAGCTTCAAAACGGCACTAGTAGACAGACTGATAAACCAGAGATAAAGTTTCCCAGCGAACAGTTCCCTTCGTGCAAGTTGAACGAACGTTCCTACACATGCTCAGATCTGAGAGATAAGTGTGTATGAAAGCCGTATTTCACGTAGCTTGTTCTGAAATCATGGATTATTTTCAATTGCAAACTGCAATCCTTACATATATATGGGGAGGTCTAGCTTCCAAAAGGTTTTAAAGTGAAAAATGCAGGAAGTTCAAACCGGCAATTGGAAACAGACTGCGTACCCAGGGTAAATGTTTCCCCTTCATCCCGTTCCCTTCATTGAAGATGAAGGAACGTATCTCCAGATGCTCAGTTCTGAGAGATAAGTGTGTGTGAAAGCCATCATTCACGTAGTTGTTGTTAACACATAGCTTTTTACATTTGCCTATTACATGGCATACATAAATAAGGGGCGGTAATAATTCCATCTCGGTATTCCAGTGAAAACTACAGGAACTGCAAATAAGCCCTAGGAAACAGACTGAGATACCAGAGTAAATGTTTCACCTGCAAGGCATTCCATTATTTCCACTTGAACGATTGTCTCTCCACATGCTTATTTCTGAGAAATAATTGTCTGTGCAATCTGCCCTTCACTTAAATATTTGGGAAAACAAAGTTTCTTTTCAGTAGCAAACTACAATCCATAAATATATATGGGGATGTGCTAGCCCCAATGATTTTTTCAATGAAAATTGCAGGAAATTCCAACCGGCACTAGGAAACACAATGATAAACGAGAATAAAAATTTCCCCTGAGACCCGATCCATTTGTACTAGATGAACGAACGTCTCTCCACATGCTCAGTTCTGTGAGAAATCTGTGTGGGAAAGCCGTCCTTCAACCAGCTTGTTGGGAACAGAAAGTTTCTTTTAATTTGCAAATTACAATCCATATATTTATATGGTGAGTTAATAATTTCACCTCGGTTTTTCAGTGAGAACTGCAGGAAATTCAATCTGGCGCTAGGAAACATTCTGAGAAACCAGAGTGAAAGATTCCTCTGCAAACTTTCACTTTTCTTCAAGATGAATAAACCTCATTCCACATGCTATGTTGTTAGAGATAACTGGGAATGGAAGCCGTCCTTCACCTAGATTGTTGGGAACACATAGTTTTTACATTTGCCAAATACACTGCACTCAAATATAAGGGGTGCTACTAGCTCCAACTCGATTTTCCAGTGAAAACCTATGAATTTCAAAATTGCACTAAGAAACAGACTGAGAAACCCGGGTAAAATTACCCCTGCAACCCTTTCCATTTTTGTCAGAAGAATGATCGTCTCTCCAATGCTCTGTTCTCAGAGATAAGGGTCTGTGAATGCCTTCCTTCAAATAGATTGTTGGAAAAACAAAGAATCTTTTCAGTTGCAAACAACACTCCATATATATATATAATTGGATGTACCAGCTACTAATCGGTTGTTTGGTGATTACTGCAGAAATTTGAAACCGGCCCTAAGAAACAGACTGAGAAAATCACGTGAAAATTTCAACTGCAACCGCTCCCTTTTTGCTAGATGAACGAACATCTCTACACATTCCCAGTTCCGAGAGAAAGTGAGTGTGAATCCCAACTTCAGCTATCTTGTTGGGAACACAAAAATTCTTTTCAGCTGCAAACAACAATCCATACATATATATGGGGAGGTTGTTGATTGAAATCGGTGTTACATTGAAAAGTGCAAGAATTTCAAACCGGCACTAAAAAAGGGACGGAGATATCAGAGTATGAGTTTCTCCTGCAACCGAAAGATTTGTGCTAGAAGAACGAACGTCTCTCCACATGCTAAGGTCTGAGAGATAAGAGTGTGTGAAAGCCATCCTTCACATAAATTGCTGGGAACAAAAAGTTTCTCATCAATTGCATTCTACTAACCTTATGTATATTTGGGTATGTTATATCTCCACCTTGGTTTTAATATGAAAACTGCAGGAGCTTCAAACCGGCAGTAGGAGACAGACTGAGAAACCAGAGATAAAGTTTCCCCGCGAACAGTTCCCTTCGTGCAAGTTGAATGAAATTTCCTACACATGCTCAGATCTGAGAGATAAGTGTGTATGAAAGCCGACCTTCACCTATCTTGTTCTGAAAACATGGATTCTTTTCAATTGCAAGCTGCAATACTTACATATATATGGGGAGGTCTAGCTTCCAAAAGGTTTTAAAGTGAAAAATGCAGGAAGTTCAAACCGGCAATAGGAAACACAATGCGTAAGCAGAGTAATGTTTACCCTGCATCCCGTTCCCTTCATTGAAAATGAACGAACGTATCTCCAGATGCTCAGTTCTGAGAGATAAGTGTGTGTGAAAGCCATCCTTCACGTCGCTTGTTGTTAACACATAGCTTTTTACATTTGCCAATTACAAGGCTTACAAAATAAGGGGCGGTAGTAGTTCCAGCTCGGTTTTCCAGTGAAAAATACAGGAACTGCCAATAAGCACCAGGAAACAGACTGAGATACCAGAATAAAACTTTCACCTGCAACCCTTTCCATTTTTACCAATTGAACGAATGTTTCTCCACATGCTTAGTTCTGAGAAATAAGTGTCTGTGCAATCTGTACTTCACCTAAATTTTTGGGAAAACAAAGTTTCTTTTCAGTAGCAAACTACATTCCATAAATATATATGGGGATGTGCTAGCCCCAATCGTTTTTTCAAAGAAAATTGCAGGAAATTCAAACAGGCACTATGAAACAATGAGAAACCAGAGTAAAAATTTCCCCTGATACCTGATCCATTTGTGCTAGATGAATGAACGTCTCTCTACATGCTCAGTTCTGTGAGAAATCTGTGTGGGAAAGCCTTCCTTCACCTAGCTTGTTGGGAAGAGTAAGTTTCTTTTAATTTGCAAATTAAAATCCATATATTTATACGGGGTGGTAATATTTCCACATCAGTTTTTCAGTGAGAACTGCAGGAAATTCAAACAGGCACTAGGAAACATTCTGAGAAACCAGAGTGAAAGTTTCCCCTGCAAAAGTTTCCCGTTTGTTAAAGATGAACAAAACTCACTCCACATGATATGTTGTTAGAGATAACTTGGATTGAAAGCCGTCCTTCAACTAGATGGTTGGGAACACCTAGTTTTTACATTTGCCAAATACACTGCACTCATATATAAGGGGTGTTACTAGCTCCAACTCGATTTTCCAGTGAAAACCTAGGAATATCAAATCTCCACTAAGAAACAGACAGAGAAAGCCGGGTAAAATTTCCCCTGCATCCCTTTCCATTTTTGCCAGAAGAGTGAATGTCTCTCCACATGCACAATTCTCAGAGATAAGTGTCTGTGAAAGACTTCCTTCACGTGGATTGTTGGAAACACAAATATTCTTTTAAGTTGCAAACAACACTGCATACATATATATGGGGAGGTTCTTGCTTCAACTCGTTTTTATGGTGTAAACGACAGGAACTTCAAACCTGCAATGGGAAACAGACTGAGAAACCAGAGCAAAAGTTTCTCTTAGAACCACTACCTATTCTGCAAGAAGAATGAACCTCTATTCAAATGCTCATTTCTGAGAGACATCTGTGTGTGAAAAACATCATTCACATAGTTTCTTTGGAACACAGTTTCTAATAATTTGCCAATTACATTCCATACATATATATGGGGAGGTACTAGTTTCAACTCTGCTTTACAGTGAAACATGGAGAAACTTCCAACAAGCAGTAGGAAACAAAATGATAAACCAGAGTAAAATTTTCCCTGCAACACTTTCCTTTGTGCCAGAAGAACGAATGTCTCTCCACATGTTAAGTTCTGAGAGATAACAGTGTGTGAAAACATTCTTCAACTTCCTTGTAGTTAACAAAAATTTTCTCTACCTTTGCAAACTACATTCCTTACATATATATGAGGATGTACTATCTCCACCTCGGTTTTACCGTGAAAACTGCAGGAACTTCAAAAATGTACTAGGAAAAAAAATAAGAAACCAAAGTTAATGTTTCCCCTGCAACCCGTTCCATTCGTGCAAGATGAATGAACTTATCTCCACATGCTCAATTCTGAGAGATAAGTGTGTGTGTAAGCCGTCCTTCACCTAGCTTGTTGGGAACAAAATTTCTTTTCAGTTACAAACTACACTCCATATATATATATGCGCCGGTGCATGCTCCAACATGGTTTTATAGTGAAAACTGCAGGAACTTCAAATCGGCACTTGAAAACAGAATGAGAAACAAAAGTTAACGTTTCTCCTGCAACACTTTCCCTTTGTCACACAGGAACGGACATCTCTCCACATGCTTATTTCTGAGAGAAAATTGTGTTTGAAATCCATCCTTCAACTTGCTTGTTAGGAACACAAATTTTATTTTCTGTTGCAAACTACAATCCATACATGTATTTCGGGAAGTCTAACTCGAACATGGTTTTAAAGTGAAAAATGCAGGAACATCAAACCATCACTAGGAAACAGACTAAGATATCAGAGTAAAAGTATCCCCTGCAAAAAGTTCCCTTTGTGCAAGTTTAAGAAACTTCTCTCCACATGCTCAGTTTTGAGTGGTAAGTGTGTGTGAAAGCCTTCCTTCCCCTAGCTTGATGGGAACACAGAGTTTTTTATTTTCCAGCTACACTGCATTCATATATAAGGGGAGGTACTAGCTCCAACTGGGTTTTCCCATGATAAATGCAGGAAATTCAAATCAGCGCTTGGAAAAAGATAGAAATACCAGAGCAGAAATTTCTCCTGCCACCATTTCCCTATGTGCCAGATGAACGAACGTCTGTCCTCATGCTCATTTGTGAAGAGATATATGTTTGTGAAAGCAATCCTTCTCCTAGATTGTTGGGAACACAAAGATTTTTATGTTGAAACTACACTCCATACATATATAAGGGAGGTACAAGCTCCAACTGTATTTTACCCTGGAAAATGCTTGAACTTCAATCCAGCACTAGGAAACAGACTGAGAAACCAGAGTAAATGTTTCCCTGCAACACTTTCCATTTGTGCAACATCAAACAAAGTCTCTCCACATGCTCAGTTCTTATAGATAATTGTGTTTCAGTGCCGTTTTTCACTTTGCTTGTTGAGCACACAAAGTTACTTTTCAGTTGCTAACAACACTCCATATATATATATATTTGGAAGTACAAGCTACAAATCGGTTTTCCAGTGAATACTGCAGAAATTTTAAAGCGGCACTAAGAAACAGACTGAGAAAATCACGTGAAAATTTCAACTGCAAACCGCTTCCTTTTTGCTACATGAACGATCATCTCTCCACAGTCCCAGTTCTGAGAGATAAGTGAGTGTGAATCCCAAATTCAGCTATCTTGTTGGGAACACAAAGATTCTATTCAGCTGCAAACAACAATCCATACATATATATGGGGAGGTTGCTGATTGAAATCGGTGTTACATTGAAAACTGCAAGAATTTCAAACCGGCACTAAGAAAGGGACTGAGATGTCAGAGTATGAGTTTCTCCTGCAACTGAAACATTGGTGCTAGTTGAACGAACGACTCTCCACATGCTAAGATCTGAGAGATAAGTGTGTGTGAAAGCCGTCTTTCAGCTATCCTGTTGGGAACTCAAATATTTTTTCACTTGCACACTACAGTCCACATATAAATAAGGGGTAATACAAGCTCCAAAACGATTTTGACATTTCTCCACAAGCTCAGTTCTGAGAGAATAATTTGTGTGAAAGCCGAACTTCAGCTAGCTTGTTGGGAACAGAAAGATTTTTTTCACTTGCAAACTACACCCCATATATATATAAAGGGTGGTAAAACACCAAAACGTTTTTACAGTGATAACTACAGGAAATTCAAAACGGCACTATGAAACACACTGAGAAACATCAGTAAAAGTTTCCCCTGAAACTCGTTCCCTTTGTGCTAGATAAACAAACGTCTCTCCACAACCTCAGTTCTCAGACATATGTGTCTGTGAAAGCCGACCTTCAGCTATCTTGTTGGGAAGAGTAACAATCTTTTCTGTTGCAAACAGCATTCCATATATATATGAGGTGTGGTACATGTTTCAACTCGGTATTACAAGGTAAACGTCAGGAGCTTCAAACCGGCAATGGGAAACAGACTGAGAAACCAGAGTAAAAGTTTCCCTTAGGAACAATTCCCTATGGTCCAGACGAATGATCCCTCTCCACATGCTCAGTTCAGAGAGATAATTGTGTGTGTAAACCGTCCACCACCTAGATTGTTGGGAACACAATTACAATTCAGTTGCAAATTTCACTCCATACATTATATGGGAAGGTGCTAACTTCAACTCTTTTTAACAGGGTAACATAGAGGAAAGTCAAACCGGCAGTAGGAAACAGACAAACAGGAGAAGACTTTTCCATGCAACATTTTCCCTTTGTGTCAGATGAACGAACGTCTCTCCACATGCTAAGTTCTGAGAGTTAAGTGTGTGTGAAAGCAATCCTTCACATAAATTGATGGTAAAAAATGTTCTCTTCAATTGCAATCTACAATCCTTACATATATTTGGGGATGAAATATATCCACCTCGGTTTTAATGTGAAAACTGCAGGAGTTTCAAACCAGCACTAGGAGACAAACTGATAAACCAGAGATAAAGTTTCCCAGCGACCAGTTCCCTTCGTGCAAGTTGAACGAACTTTCCTACACATGCTCAGATCTGAGAGATAAGTGTGTATGAAAGCCGTCCTTCGCCTAGTTTGTTCTGAAAACATGGATTCTTTTCAATAGCAAACTGCAATCCTTACATATATATGAGGAGGTCTAGTTTCCAAAAGGTTTTAAAGTGCAAAATGCAGGAAGTTCAAACCGGCAATAGGAAACAGACTGCGTACCCAGGGTAAATGTTTCCCCTGCATCCCGTTCCCTTCATTGAAGATGAAGGAACGTATCTCCAGATGCTCTGTTCTGAGAGATAAGTGTGTGTGAAAGCCATCCTTCACGTAGCTTGTTGTTTACCCATAGCTTTTTACGTTTGCCAATTACATGGCATACATAAATAAGGGGCGATAGTAGTTCCAGTTTGGATTTCAAGTCAAAACTACAGGAACTGCCAATAAGCCCTAGGAAACAGACTGAGATACCAGAGTAAATGTTTCACCTGTAACCCGTTCCATTTTTACCACTTGAACGATTGTCTCTCCACATGCTTAGTTCTGAGAAATAAGTGTCTGTGCAATCTGTCCTTCAGCTAAATTTTTGGGAAAACAAAGTTTCTTTTCAGTAGCAAATTACACTCCATAAATATATATGGGGATGTGCTAGCCCCAATCGTTTTTTCAATGAAAATTGCAGGAAATTCAAACAGGCACTAGGAAACACAATGAGAAACCAGAGTAAATATTTCCCCTGAGACCCAATCCATTTGTGCTAGATGAACGAACGTCTCTCCACATGCTCAGTTCTGTGAGAAAACTGTGTGGGAAAGCCGTCCTTCAACTAGCTTGTTCGGAACAGATAGTTCCTTTTAATTTGCAAATTACAATCCATATATTTATACGGGGTGTTAATAAATCCACCTTGGGTTTTCAGTGAGAACTGCAGAAAATTCAAACTGGCGCTAGGAAACATTCTAAGAAACCAGAGTGAAAGATACCTCTGCAAAATTTCCCTTATGTTCAAGATGAAAATACGTCACTCCACATGCTATGTTGTTAGAGATAACTGGGATTGAAAGCCGTCCTTCACCTAGATTGTTGGGAACACATAGATTTTATATTTGATAAATACACTGCACTCATATATAAGGGGTGCTAGTAGCTCCAACATGATTTTCCAGTGAAAACCTAGGAATTTCAAATCTGCACTAAGAAACAGAACGGGAAACCTGGGTAAAATTTCCCCTGCAACCCTTTCCATTTTTGCCAGAAGAATGAACTTCTCTCCACATGCTCAGTTCTTAGAGACAATGGACTGTGAAAGCCTTCCTTCACGTAGATTGTTGGAAACACAAAGAATCTTTTCAGTTGCAAACAACACTGCATACATATATAAGGGGAGGTACAAGCTTCAACTAGGTTTTCCCTTGAAAACTGCAGGAAATTCAAATCAGCGCTTGGAAACAGATAGAAATACCAGAGCAGAAGTATCTCCTGCCAACATTTCCCTATGATCCAGATGAACGAACTTCTGTCCTCATGCTCAGTTGTGAAGAGATATATGTGTGTGAAAGCCATCCTTCACCTAGCTTCTTGGGAACACAAAGATTTTTATGTTGTAAATTACACTCCATACATATATAAGGGAGGTACAAACTCCAACTCTATTTTACACTGGAAACTGCTTGAACTTCAAACAGGCACTAGGAAACAGCCTGAGAATACAGAGTAAATATTTCCCTGCAAACCTTTCCATTTTTGCAAGATGAAAGAAATTCTCTCCACATGCTCAGTTCTAATAGGTAATTCTGTTTCAGTGCCGTTTTTCACCCTGCTTTTTGAGCACACAAAGTTCCTTTTCAGTTGCAAAAAACACTCCATATATATATATATTTGGAAGTACCAGCTACAACTCGGTTTTCCAGTGAATACTGCAGAAAATTTAAACCGGCCCTAAGAAACAGACTGAGAAAATCACGTGAAAATTTCAACTGCAAACCGCTAAATTTTTTGCTACTTGAACGATCATCTCACCATAATCCCAGAGCCGAGATATAAGTGAGTGTGAATCCCAACTTCAACTATCTTGTTGGGAACACAAAGATTCTTTTCAGATGCAAACAACAATCCATACATATATATGGGGAGGTTGTTGATTGAAATCGTTGTTACATTGAAAACTGCAAGAATTTCAAACCGGCACTAAGAAAGGGACTGAGATATGAGAGTATGAGTTTCTCCTCCATCCGAAACATTTGTGCTAGATGAACGAATGACTCTCCACATGCTCATATCTGAGAGATAAATGTGTGTTAAAGCCGTCTTTCAGCTATCCTGTTGGGAACTCAAAGATTTTTTCACTTGCAAACTACACTCCACATATATATAAGGGGTGATACAAGCTCCAAAACGATTTTGACGTTTCTCCACAAGCTCAGTTCTGAGAGAAAAATTTGTGTGTAAGCCGAGTTTCACCTAGGTTTTTGGGAACACAAAGATTTTTTTCACTTGCTAACTGCACTCCATATATATATAAAGGGTGGTAAAATCTCCAAAACTATTTTACAGTGATATCTACAGGAAATTCAAACCGGCACTATGAAACAAACTGAGAAACAACAGTAAAAGTTTCCCCTGCAACTCGTTCCCTTTGTGCTAGATAAACAAATGTCTCTCCACATCCTCAGTTCTCAGACATAAGTGTCTGTGAAAGCCGAACTTCAGCTATCTTGTTGGGAACACTAAGAATCTTATCTGTTGCAAAGAGCATTCCATATATATATGAGGTTTGGTATATGTTTCAACTCGGTTTTACAGGGTAAACGTCAGAAACTTAAAAACCGGCAATGGGAAACAGACTGAGAAACCAGAGTAAAAGTTTCCCTTAGGACCAATTCCCTATGGTCCAGACGAATGATCCCCTCTCAACATGCTCATTTCTGAGAGATAAATGTGTGTCAAAGCCGTCCTTCACCCAGCTTGTTGGGAACACAATTACTATTCAGTTACAAATTTCACTCCATACATTATATGGGGAGGTGCTAAATTCAACTCTTTTTAACAGGGAAACATAGAGGAAAATCAAACCTGCAGTAGGAAACAGACAGATAAACAGGAGAAGAATTTTCCATGCAACTATTTCCCTTTGTGTCAGATGAACGAACGTCTCTCCACATGCTAATTTCTGAGAGATAAGACTGTGTGAAAGCCATCCTTCACATAAATTGTTGGGAAAAAAATGTTCTCTTCAATTGCAATTTACAATCAGTACATATATTTGGGGATGTAATATCTCCACCTCGGTTTTAATGTGAAAACTGCAGGAGATTCAAACCGGCACTAGGAGACAGACTGAGAAACCAGAGATAAAATTTCACAGCGACCAGTTCCCTTCATGCAAGTTGAACGAAATTTCCTACACATGCTCAGATCTGAGAGATAAGTGTGTATGAAAGAATTCCTTCACCTAGCTTGTTCTGAAATCATGGATTCATTTCAATTGCAAACTGCAATCCTAATATATATATGGGGAAGTCTAGATTCCAAAAGGGTGTAAAGTGAAAAATGCAGGAATTTCAAACCAGCAATAGGAAACAGACTGCGTAAACACGGTAAATGTTTCCCCTGCATTCCGTTCCCTTTTTAGAAGATGAGAGAACGTATCTCCAGATGCTCAGTTCTGAGAGATAAGTGTGTGTGAAAGCAATCTTTCACGTAGCTTGTTGTTAACAGATAGCTTTTTACATTTGCCAATTACACGGCATACATAAATAAGGGGCGGTAGTATTTCCAGCTCGGTTTTCCAGTGAAAACTACAGGAACTGCAAATAAGCCCTAGTAAACAGACTGAGATACCAGAGTAAAAGTTTCACCTGCAAACCATTCCATTTCTACCACATAAACGATTGTCTCTCTGCATGCTTATTTCTGAGAAATAATTGTCTGTGCAATCTGTACTTCAAGTAAATTTTTGGGAAAACAAAATTTCTTTTCAGTAACAAACTACACTCCATATATATATATGGGGATGTGCTAGCCCCAATCGTTTTTTCAATGAAAATTGCAGGAAATTCAAACCGGCACTCGGAAACACAGTGAGAAACCAGAGTAAAAATTTCCCCTGAAACCCGATCCATTTGTGCTAGATGAAAGAACGTCTCTCCACATGCTCAGTTCTGTGAGAAAACTGTGTGGGAAAGCTGTCCTTCAACTAGCTTGTTGGGAACAGAAAGTTTCTATAAATTTGCAAATTACAATCCATATATATATACAGGGAGGTTATAACTCCACCTCGGTTTTTCAGTGAGAAATGCAGGTAATTCAAACTGGCACAGGGAAATTTTCTGAGAAACCAGAGTGAAAGATTCCCCTGCAAATCTTTCCCTTTTGTTCAAGATGAACAAACGTCAATCCACATGCTATGTTGTTAGAGATAACTGGGATTGAAAGCCGTCCTTCACCAAGATTGTTGGGAAAACATAGGTTTTACATTTGCCAAATAGACTGCACTCATATATAAGGGGTGCTACTAGCTCCAACTCAATTTTCCAGTGAATACCTAGGAATTTCAAATCTGCACTAAGAAACAGACTGAGAAACCAGTGTAAAATTTCCCCTGCAACACTTTCCATTTTGCCAGAAGTATGAACGTCTCTCCACATGCTCAGTTCTCAGAGATAAGTGTCTGTGAAAGCCTTCCTTCATGTAGATTGTTGGAAACACAAAGAATCTTTTCAGTTGCAAACAACACTGCATACATTTATATGGGAAGTTTCCTGCTTCAACTCGGTTTTATGGCGTAAACGGCAGGAACTTCAAACCGGCAATGGGAAACAGACTGAGAAACCAGAGAAAAGTTTCTCTTAGAATCACTACCTTATCTGCAAGAAGAACGAACCTCTCTCCAAATGCTCATTTCTGAGACACATCTGTTTGTTAAAACCATGATTCACATAGCTTGTTGGGGACACAGTTTCTATTCATTTGCCAATTACATTCCATACATATATATGGGGAAGTACTAGTTTCAACTCTGCTTTACAGTGAAACATGGAGAAACTTCCAACAAGCAGTAGGAAACAAAATGATAAACCAGAGTAAAATTTTCCCTGCAACACTTTCCTTTTGTGCCAGAAGAACGAATGTCTCTCCATATGTTAAGTTCTGGGAGATAACAGTGTGTGAAGCCGTCCTTCAACTACCTTGTAGTGAACAATATTTTTCTCTACCATTGCAAACTACATTCCGTACATATATATGAGGATGTACTCTCTCCACCTCGGTTTTACTGTGAAAACTGCAGGAAATTCAAAAATGAACTAGGAAACACAATAAGAAACCAGAGTTATTGTTTCTCCTGCAACCCGTTCCCTTCGTGCAAGATGAAAGAACTTATCTCCACATGCTCAGTTCTGAGAGATACGTGTTTGTGTAAGCCGTCCTTCACCTAGCTTGTTGGGAAAACTATTTCTTTTCAGTAACAAAATACACTTCATACATATATATGCGCAGGTGCTTGCTCCAACATGGTTTTATAGAGAAAACTGCAGGAACTTCAAACCGGCACTTGAAAACAGAATGAGAAACAAAAGTAAAATTTCTCCTGCAACACTTTCCCTTTGTCACACAGGAATGGACATCTCTCCACATGCTTATTTCTGAGAGAAAATTTTGTTTGAAATCCATCCTTCACCTTGGATGTTAGGAACACAAAGTTTATTTTCTGTTGCAAACTACAAACCATACATATATTTCGGGAAGTCTAGCATGAACATGGTGTTAAAGTGAAAAATGCAGTAACATCAAAATATCACTAGGAAACAGGCTAAGTTACCAGAGTTAAATTTCCCCTGCAAACCGTTCCCTTTGGGCAAGTTTAAGGAACCTCTCTCCACATGCTCAGTTTTGAGCGATAAGTGTGTGTGAAAGCCTTCCTTCCCCTAGATTGATGGGAACACAGAGGTTTTTTTATTTCCCAACTACACTGCATTCATATATAAGGGGAGTTACTAGCTCCATCTATTTTTTCCCGTGAAAACTGCAGGAAATTCAAATCAGTGCTTGGAAACACATAGTAATAATAGAGCAGAAGTTTCTCCTGCCACCATTTCCCTATGTGCCAGATGAACGAACGTCTGTCCTCATGCTCATTTGTGAAGAGATATATGTGTGTGAAAGCCATCCTTCACCTAGCTTGCTGGGAACACAAAGATTTTTATTTTTTAATCTACACTCCATACATTTATAAGGGAGGTACAATATCCAACTCAATTTTACACTGGAAACTGCTTGAACATCAAACCGGCACTAGGAAACAAACTGAGAAAACAGAGTAAATGTTTCCCTGCAAAACTTTCCATTTGTGCAAGATGAAAGTAAGTCCCTCCACATGCTCAGTTCTTATAGATAATTGTGATTCAGTGCCGTTTTTCACCTTGATTGTTGAGCACACATAGTTCTTTTTCAGTTGCAAACAACACTCCATATATATATATATTTGGAAGTACCAGCTACAAATCGGTTTTCAAGTGAATACTGCAGAAAATTTAAATCGACCCTTAGAAACAGACTGAGAAAATCACTTGAAAATTTCAACTGAATACCGCTCCATTTTTTGCTAGTTGAAAGAACAGCTCACCATATTCCCAGTTCCGAGAGATAAGTGATTTTGAGTCATAACTTCAGCTATCTTGTTGGGAAAACAAAAATTCTTTTCAGGTGCAAACAACCATCCATACATATATATGAGGAGGTTGTTGATTGAAATCGTTGTTACATTGAAAACTGCAAGATTTTCAAACCAGCACTAAGAAAGGGACTGATATATCAGAGTATGAGTTTAACTGCAACGGAAACATTTGTGCTAGATGAACGAACGATTCTCCACATGCTCAGATCTGAGAGATAAGTGTGTGTGAAAGCCGTCTTTCAGCTATCCTGTTGGGAACTCAAAGATTTTTTCTCTTGTAATCTAGAATCCACATATATATAAGGGGTGATACAAGCTCCAAAACGATTTTGACGTTTCTCCACAAGCTCAGTTCCGAGAGAAAAATTTGTGTGAAAGCCGTCCTTCACCTAGTTGTTGGGAACACAAAGATTGTTTTCACTTGCAAACTACACTCCATATATATATAAAGGGTGGTAAAATCTCCAAAACTATTTTACAGTGATAACTACAGGAGATTCAAACCGGCATTATGAAACACACTGAGAAACAACAGTAAAAGGTTCCCCTGCAACTCGTTCCCATTGTGCTAGATAAACAAATGTCTCTCCACATCCTCAGTTTTCAGACATAAGTGTCTGTGAAAGCCGAACTTCAGCTATCTTGTTGGGAACACTAAGAATCTTTTCTGTTGAATACAACATTCCATACATATATGAGGTGTGGTGCATGTTTCAACTCGGTTTTACAGGGTAAACGGCAGGAGCTTCAAACCGGCAATGGGAAACAGACTGAGAAACCAGAGTAAAAGTTTCCCTTAAGACCAATTCCCTATGGTCCCGACGAATGATCCCCTCTACACATGCTCATTTCTGAGAGATAATTTTGTGTGTAAGCCGTCCTTCACCTATCTTCTTGAGAATACAATTACTATTCAGTTGCAAATTTCACTCCATACATTATATGGGGAGGTGCTAACTTCAACTCTTTTTAACAGGGTAACATAGAGGAAAGTCAAACCGGCAGTAGGAAACAGAGACATAAACAGGAGAAGAATTTTCCATGCAAACTTTTCCCTTTGTTTCAGATGAACGAACGTATCTCCACATGCTAAGTTCTGAGAGATAAGAGTGTGTGAAAGCAATTCTTCACATAAATTGTTGGGAAAAATGTTCTCTTCAATTGCAATCTACAATCCTTACATATATTTGGGGATGAAATATCTCACCCTCGGTTTTAATGTGAAAAATGCAGGAGCTTCAAACCGGCACTAGGAGACAGACTGAGAAAACAGAGATAAACTTTCCCAGCGACCAGTTCCCTTCGTGCACGTTGAACGAAAGTTGCTACACATGCACAGATCTGAGAGATAAGTGTGTATGAAAGACGTCCTTCACCTAGTTTGTTCTGAAAACATGGATTCCTTTCAATTGCAAAATGCAATCCTTACATATATATGGGGAGGTCTAGCTTCCAAAAGGTTTTAAAGTGTAAAATGCAGGAAGTTCAAACTGGCATTAGGAAACAGATTGCGTACCCACGATAAATATTTCCCCTGCATCCCGTTCCCTTCATTGAAGATGAAGTAACGTATCACAAGATGCTCAGTTGTGAGAGATAAGTGTGTCTGAAAGACATCCTTCACTTAGCTTGTTGTTAACACATAGCTTTTTACATTTGCCTATTACATGGCATACATAAATAAGGGGCGGTAGAAGTTCTGGCTCGGTTTTCCAGTGAAAACTAGAGAAAATGCAAATAAGCCCTAGTAAACAGACTGAGATACCAGAGTAAAAGTTTCACTTGCAACGCGTTCCATTTTTACCACTTGAACGATTGCTCTTCACATGCTTAGTTCTCAGAAATAAGTGTCTGTGCAATCTGTCCTTCACCTAAATTTTTGGGAAAACAAAGTTTCTTTTCACTAGCAAACTACACTCCATAAATATATATGGGGATGTGCTAGCCCCAATCATTTTTTCAATGAAAATTGCAGGATATTCAAACCGGCCCTAGGAAACACAATGAGAAACCAGAATAAAAATTTCCCCTGAGACAAGATCCATTTGTGCTAGATGAACGAACGTCTCTCCACATGCTCAGTTCTGTGAGAAAAATGTGTGGGAAAGCCGTCCTTCAACTAGCTTGTTGGGAACAGATAGTTTCTTTTAATTTGCAAATTACAATCCATACATTTATACGGGGTGGTAATAAAACCACTTCGGTTTTTCAGTGAGAACGGCAGGAAATTCAAACTGGCGCAAGGAAACATTCTGAGAAACCAGAGAGAAAGATTCCTCTGCAAAACTTTCCCTTTTGTTCAAGATGAACAAACGTCACTCCACATGCTATATTGTTAGAGATAACTGGGATTGAAAACCGTCCTTCACCTAGATTTTTGGAAACACATAGGTTTTAAATTTACCAAATAAACTGCACACATATATAAGGTGTGCTACTAGCTCCAACTCGATTTTCCAGTGAAAACCTAGGAATTTCAAATCTGCACTAAGAAACAAACTGAGAAACCCGTGTAAAATTTCCACTGCAACCCTTTCCAATTTTGCCAGAAGTATGAACTTCTCTCCACATGCTCAGTTCTCAGAGATAAGTGTCTGCGAAAGCCTTCCTTCACGTAGATTGTTGGAAACACAAAGAATCTTTTCAGTTGCAAACAACACTGCATAATATTTATGGGGAGGTTCTTGCTTCAACTCGGTTTTATGGGGTAAACGGCAGGAACTTCAAACCGGCAAAGGGAAACAGACTGAGAATCCAGAGCAAAAGTTTCTCTTAGAACCACAACCTTATCTGCAAGAAGAATGAACCTCTCTCCAAATGCTCATTTCTGAGAGACTCCTGTGTGTGAAAACCATCCTTCACATAGCTTGTTGGGAACACAGTTTCTACTCACTTGCCAATTACAATCCATACATATATATGGGGAGGTACAAGATTCAAATCTGCTTTACAGCGAAACATGCAGAAACTTCCAACCAGCAGTAGGAAACAAAATGATAAACCAGAGTAAAATTTTCCCTGCAACATTTTCCTTTTGTGCCAGAATTACGAATGTCTCTCCACATGTTTAGTTCTGAGAGATAACAGTGTGTGTAAACATCGTTCAACTACATTGTAGTGAAAAAAATTTTCTCTACTTTGCAAACTACATTCCGTATATATATATGAGGATGTACAATCCCCACCTCGGTTTTACTGTGAAAACTGCAGGAACTTCAAAAATGCACTAGGAAACACAATAAGTAACCAGAGATAAATTTTCTCCTGCAACCCGTTCCCTTCATGCAAGATGAATGAACTTATTTCCACATGTTCAGTTCTGAGATATAAGTGTGTGTGTAAGCCGTCCTTCACCTAGCTTGTTGGGAACACATTTTCTTTTCATTTATAAACTACACTCCATACATATGTATGCGCACGTGCTTGCTAGAACATGGTTTCATAGTGAAAACTGCAGGAACTTCAAACCGGCACTTGAAAACAGAATGAGAAACAAAAGTAAAAGTTTCTCCTGCAACACATTCCCTTTGTCACACAGGAACGGACATCTCTCCACATGCTTATTTCTGAGAGAAAATTGTCTTTGAATCCATCCAACAACTTGCTTGTTAGGAACACAACGTTTATATTCTTTTGCATACTAAAATCCATACATGTATTTTGGGAAGTCTAGCTCGAACATGGTTTTAAATTGAAAAATGCAGGAACATCAAAACATCACTAGGAAACAGTCTAAATAACCAGAGTAAAATTCCCCTGCAAACCGTTCCCTTTGGGCAAGTTTAAAAAACCTCTCTCCACATGTTCAGTTTTGAGTGATAAGTGTGTGTGAAAGCCTTCCTTCCCCTAGCTTGATGGGAACACATAGTTTTTTTTATTTCATAAAAACACTGCATTCATATATAAGGGGAGGTACTAGCTCCAACTAGGTTTTCCCGTGAAAAATGCAGGAAATACAAATCAGCACTTGGAAACAGATAGAAATACCAGAGCAGAAGTTTCCCCTGCCACCATTTCCCTATGTGCCAGATAAACGAACGTCTGTCCTCATGCTCATTTGTGAAGAGATATATGTGTGTGAAAGCCATCCTTCACCTAGCTTGTTGGGAACACAAAGATTTTTATGTTGTAAATTACACTGCATACATATATAAGGGAGGTAAAAATTCCAACTCTATTTTACACTGGAAAAACTTGAACTTCAAAGCGGCACTAGGAAACAGACTGAGAAAACAGAGTAAATATTTCCCTGCAACCCTTTCCATTTGTGCAAGATGAAAGAAAGTCTCTCCACATGCTCAGTTCTTATAGATAATTTTGTTTCAGTGCCGTTTTTCACCTTGCTTGTTGAGCACACATACTTCCTTACAGTTGCAAACAACACTCCATATATATATATATTTGGAAGTACCAGCTACAACTCGGTTTTCCAGTGAATACTGCAGAAAATTTAAACCGGCCCTAAGAAACAGACTGAGAAAATCACGTGAAAATTTCAACTGCAAACCGCTCCATTTTTTGCTATTTGAACGAACATGTCACCACAGTCCCAGTTCCGAGAGAAAAGTGAGTGTGAATCCCAAATTCAGCTATCTTGTTGGGAACATAAAGTTTCTTCTCAGCTGCAAGCAACCACCCATACATATATATGGGGAGGTTGTTGATTGAAATCGTTGTTACATTGAAAACTGCAAGAATTTCAAACAGGCACTAAGAAAGGGACTGAGATATCAGAGTATGAGTTTTTCCTGCAACCAAAACATTTGTGCGAGATGAACGAACGACTCTTCACATGCTCAGATCTGAGAGATAATTGTGTGTGAAAGCCGTATTTCAACTATCATGTTGGGAACTCAAAGATTTTTTCACTTGCTAACTACAATCCATATATATATAAGGGGTGATACAAGCTCCAAAACGATTTTGACGTTTCTCCAAAAGCTCAGTTCTGAGAGAAAAATTTGTGTGAAAGCCGTCCTTCACCTAGCTTGTTGGGAACACAAACATTTTTTTCACTTGCAAACAACACTCCATATATATATAAAGGGTGGTAAAAGCTCCAAAACCGTTTTACAGTGATAACTACAGGAAATTCAAACCGGCACTATGAAACACACTGAGAAACAACAGTAAAAGTTTCCCCTGCAACTCGTTCTCTTTGTGCTAGATAAACAAACGTCTCTCCACATCCTCAGTTCTCAGACATATGTGTCTGTGAAAGCCGAACTTCAGCTATCTTGTTGGGAACACTAAGAATCTTTTCAGTTGCAAAAAACATTCCATATATATATGAGGTGTGGTACATGTTTCAACTCGGTTTTACAGGGTAAAGGGCAGGAGCTTCAAACCGGCAATGGGAAACAGACTGAGAAACCAGAGTAAAAGTTTCCATTTGGACCAATCCCCTATGGTCCAGACGAATGATCCCCTCTCCACATGCTCAGTTCTGAGAGATAATTGTGTGTGTAAGCCGTCCTTCACTTAGCTTTTTGGGAACACAATTACTATTCAGTTGCAAATTTCACTCAATACATTATATGGGGAGGTGCTAACTTCAACTCTATTTAACAGGGAAACATAGAGGAAAGTCAAACCGGCAGTAGGAAACAGACAGATAAACAGAAGAGTTTTCCATGCAAACTTTTCCCTTTGTGTCAGATGAATGAACGTCTCTCCACATGCTAAATTGTGAGAGATAAGAGTGTGTGAAAGCCATCCTTCACATAAATTGTTGGGAAAAAAAGGTTCTATTCAATTGCAATCTACAATCCTTACATATATTTGGGGATGAAATATCTCCATCTCGGTTTTAATGTGAAAACTGCAGGATTTTCAAACCGGCACTGGGAGACAGACTGAGAAACCAGAGATAAAATTTCCCAGCGACCAGTTCCCTTCGTGCAAGTTGAATGAACGTTCCTACACATGCTCATATCTGAGAGATAAGTGTGTATGAAAGCCGCCTTTCACTTAGCTTGTTCTGAAAACATGGATTCTTTTCAATTGCAAACTGTAATCCTTACATATATATGGGGAGGTCTAGCTTCCAAAAGGTTTTAAAGTGAAAAATGAAGGAAGTTCAAACCGGCAATAGGAAACAGACTGCGTATCCAGAGTAATGTTTCCCCTTCATCCCGTTCCCTTCATTGAAGATGAAGGAACGTCTCTCCAGATGCTCAGTTCTGAGAGATAAGCGTGTGTGAAAGCCTTCCTTCACGTAGCTTGTTGTTAACACATACCTTTTTACATTTGTCAATTACACGGCATACATAAATAACTGGCGGTAGTAGTTCCAGCTCGGTTTTTCAGAGAAAACTACAGGAACTGCAAATAAGCCCTAGGAAACAGACTGAGATAACAGAGTAAAAGTTTCATCTGCAACCCGTTCCATTTTTTCCAGTTGAACGATTGTCTCTCCACATGCTAAGTTCTGAGAAATAAGTGTCTATGCAATCTGTCCTTAACCTAAATTTTTGGGAAAACAACGTTTCTTTCAGTAGCAAACAACACTCCATAAATATATATGGGGATGTGCTAGCCCCAATCATTTTTTCAACGAAAATTGCAGGAAATTCAAACCGGCACTAGGAAACACAATGAGAAACCAGAGTAAAATTTTCCCCTGAAAACCGATCCATTTGTGCTAGAAGAACGAACGTCTCTCCACATGCTCAGTTCTGTGAGAAAACTGTGTGGGAATGCCGTCCTTCAACTAGCTTGTTGGGAACAGAAAGTTTCTTCTAATTTGCAAATTACAATCCATATATTTATACGGGCTGGTAATAACTGCACCTAGGTTTTTCAGTGAGAAATGCAGGAAATTCAAACTGGCACTAGGAAACATTCAGAGAAACCAGAGTGAAAGTTTCCCCTGCAAAACTTTCCCTTTTGTTGAAGATGAACAAACGTCACTCCACATGTTATGTTGTTAGAGTTAACTGGGATTGAAAGCCTTCCTTCACTTAGATTGTTGGGAACACATAGTTTTTACATTTGCCAAATACCCTGCACTCATTAATAAGGGGTGCTACTAGCTCCAACTAGATTTTCCAGTGAAAACCTAGGAATTTCAAATCTGCACTAAGAAACAAACTGAGAAACCCGGGTAAAATTTCCCCTGCAAACATTTCCGTTTTTGCCAGAAGAATGAACTTCTCTCCACATGCTCAGTTCTCAGAGATAATTGTCTGTGAAAGCCTTCCTTCATGTAGATTGTTGGAAACTCAAAGATTCTTTTCAGTTGCAAACAACACTGCATAAATATATATGGGAAGGTTCTTGCTTCAACTCGGTTTTTTGGTGTAAACGGCAGGAACTTCAAACCGGCAAAGGGAAACAGACTGAGAAACCAGAGCAATAGTTTCTCTTAGAACCAGTACCTTATCTGCAAGAAGAACGATCCTCTCTCCCAATGCTCATTTCTGAGAGACATGTGTGTGAAAACCATCCTTCACATAGCTTGTTGGGAACACAATTTCTATTCATTTGCCCACTACATTCCATACATATATATGGGGAGGTACTAGTTTCAACTCTGCTTTACAGTGAAACATGGAGAAACTTCCAACCAGCAGTAGGAAACCAAATGATAAACCAGAGTAAAATTTTCCCAGCAAAACTTTCCCTTTATGCCATAAAAACGAATGTCTCTCCACATGTTAAGTTCTGAGAGATAACAGTGTGTGAAACCATCCTTCAACTACCTTGTAGTGAACAAAAATTTTCTCTACCATTGCAAAATACATTCCGTACATATATATGAGGATGTACTATCTCCACCTCGGTTTTACTGTGAAAACTGCAGGAACTTCAAAAATGCACGAGGAAACACAATAAGAAACCAGAGTTAATTTTTCCCTGCAACCTGTTTCCTTCATGAAAGATGAATGAACTTATCTCCACATGCTCAGTTCTGAGAGATATGTGTGTGTGTAAGCCGTCCTTCACCTAGCTTGTTGGGAACACAATTTCTTTTCAGTTATATACTACACTCCATAAATATTTATGCGCAAGTGCTTGCTCCAACATGTTTTTATAGTGAAAACTGCAGGAAATTAAAACCGGCACTTGAAAACAGAATGAGAAACAAAAGTAAAAGTTTCTCCTGCAACACTTTCCCTTTGTCTCACAGGAACGGACATCTCTCCAAATGCTTATTTCTGAGAGAAAATTTTGTTTGAAATCCATCCTTCACCATGCTTGTTAGGAACACAAAGTCTATAATCTGTTGCAAAATACAATCCATACATGTATTTCGGGAAGTCTAGCTCGAACATGGTTTTAAAGTGAAAAATGCAGGTATATCAAAACATCATTAGGAAACAGACTAAGTTACCAGTTTAAAGTTACCCCTGCAAACCGTACCCTTTGTGCAAGTTTGAGGAACAACTCTGCACATGCTCAGTTTAGAGCGATAAGTTTGTGTGAAAGTCTTCCTTACCCTAGATTGATGGGAACACAGATTTTTTTAATTCCCATCTACACTGCATTCATATATAAGGGGAGGTACTAGCTCCAACTAAGTTTTCCCGTGAAAACTGCAGGAAATTCAAATCAGCGCTTGGAAACAGATAGAAATACCAGAGCAGAAGTTTCTCCTGCCACCTTTTCCCTATGTGCCAGATGAAAGAACGTCGGCCATCATGCAGAGTTGTGAAGATATATATGTGTGTGAAAGCCATCCTTCACCTAGCTTGTTGGGATCACAAAGATCTTTATGTTGTAATCTACACTCCTTACATATATAAGGGAGGTAAAAACTCCAAATCAATTTTACACTGGAAAATGCTTGAACTTCAAACCGGCACTAGGAAACAGACTGAGAAACCAGAGTATATGTTTTCCTGCAACCCTTTCCTTTTGTGCATGATGAAAGGAAGTCTCTCCACATGCTTATTTCTTATAGATAATTGTGTTTCAGTGCCGTTTTTCACCTTCCTTGTTGAGCACACAAAGTTCTTTTTCAGTTGTAAACAACACTCCATAAATATATATATTTGGAAGTACCAGCTACAACTCGGTTTTTAAGTGATTACTGCAGAAATTTTAAACCGGCCCTAAGAAACTGACTGAGAAAATCACGTGAAAATTTCAAGTGCAAACCGCTCCATTTTTGCTGGATTAACGAAAATCTCTCCACATTCCCAGTTCCGAGAGATAAGTGAGTGTGAATCCCAAGTTCAGCTATCTTGTTGGGAATACAAAGTTTCTTTTCAGCTGCAAACAACAATCCATACATATATAAGGGGAGGATGTTGATTGAAATCGTTGTTACATTGAAAACTGCAAGAATTTCAAACCGGCACTAAGAAAGGGACGGAGAAATGAGGGTATGAGTTTTTCCTGCAACCGAATCATTTGTGCTAGATGAACGAACGTCTCTCCACAAGCTAAGTTCTGAGAGATAAGAGTGTGTGAAAGCCATCCTTCACATAAATTGTTGGGAACAAAAAGTTTCTCTTCAAATGCATTATTCAATCCGTACATATATTTGGGTATGTAAAATCTCCACCTCGGTTTTAATATGAAAACTGCAGGAGCTTCTAACCGGAACTAGGAGACAGACTGAGAAACCAGATATAAAGTTTCACAGCGAACATTTCCCTTCGTGCAAGTTGAACGAAAGTTCCTACACATGCTCAGATCTGAGAGATAAGTGTGTATGAAAGCCGTCATTCACCTAGCTTGTTCTGAAAACATGGATTCTTTTAAAATGCAAACTGCAATCCTTACATATATATATGGGGAGGTCTAGCTTCCAAAAGGTTTAAAGTGAAAAATACAGGAAGTTCAAACCGGCAATAGGAAACAGACTGCGTACACAGGGTAAATGTTTCCCCTGCATCACGTTCCCTCCATTGAAGATGAAAGAACGTCCCTCCAGATGCTCAGTTCTGAGAGATAAGTGTGTGTGAAAGCCATCCTTCACGTAGATTGTTGTTAACACATAGCTTTTTACATTTGCCAATTACACGGCATACATAAATAAGGAGCGGTATTAGTTCCAGATCGGTTTTCCAGTGAAAACTATAGGGACTGCAAATAAGCCCTAGGAAACAGACTGAGATAACAGAATAAAAGTTTCACCAGCAACCCATTCCATTTTTACCACTTGAACGATTGTCTCTCCACATGCTTAGTTCTGAGAAATAAGTGTGCAATCTGTCCTTCACCTAAATTTTTGGGAAAACAAATTTTCTTTTCAGTAGCAAATTACACTCCATAAATATATATGGGGATGTGCTAGCCCCAATCGTTTTTTCAATGAAAATTGCAGGAAATTGAAACCGGCACAAGGAAACACAGTGACAAACCAGAGTAAAAATTTCCCCTGAAACCTTATCCATTTTTGCTACATGAACGAACGTCTCTCCACATGCTCAGTTCTTATAGATAATTGTGTTTCAGTGCCATTTTTCACCTAGCTTGTTGAGCACACAAAGTTCCTTTTCAGTTGAAAACAACACTCAATATATATATATATTTGGACGTACCAGCTACAACTCGGTTTTCCAGTGATTATTGCAGAAATTTTAAACCAGCACTAAGAAACAGATTGAGAAAATCACGTGAAAATTTCAACTGCATACCGCTCCATTTTTTGCTAGTTGAACGAACATCTCACCACATTCCCATTTTCGAGAGATAAGTGAGGGTGAATCCCTACATCAGTTATCTTGTTGGGAACACAAAGTATCTTTTCAGCTGCAAACAACAATCCATACATA
Organism: Camelus dromedarius; assembly: GCF_036321535.1. Taxonomy (NCBI): domain Eukaryota; kingdom Metazoa; phylum Chordata; class Mammalia; order Artiodactyla; family Camelidae; genus Camelus; species Camelus dromedarius. The sequence goes on along the minus strand of NC_087473.1, from coordinate 8,639,728 downwards.
TATATGGGGAGGTTGTTGATTGAAATCGTAGTTACATTGAAAACTGCAAGAATTTCAAACCGGCACTAAGAAAGGGAATGAGGTATCAGAGTATGAGTTTCTCCTGCAACCTAAACATTTGTGCTAGATGAACGAACGACACTCAACATGCTAAGATCTGAGAGATAAGTGTGTGTGAAAGCCGTCTTTCAGCTATCCTGTTGGGAACTCAAAGATGTTTTCACTTGCAAACTACACTCCATATATATATAAGGGGTGATACAAGCTCCAAAACGATTTTGACTTTTCTCCACAAGCTCAGGTCTGAGAGAAATATTTGTGTGAAAGCCGTCCTTCACCTAGCTTTTTGGGAACACAAAGATTTTTTTCACTTGCAAACTACAATCCATATATTTATAAAGGGTGGTAAAATTTCCACAACAGTTTTACAGTGATAACTAAAGGAAATTGAAACCGGCACTATGAAACACACTGAGAATCAACAGTAAAAGTTTCCCCTGCAACTCGTTCACTTTGTGCTAGATAAACAAACGTCTTTCCACATTCTCAGTTCTCAGATATAAGTGTCTCTGAAAGCCGAACTTCAGCTATCTTGTTGGGAACACTAAGAATCTTTTGATTTGCAAACAACATTCCATACATTTATGAGGTGTGGTACATGTTTCAACTCGGTTTTACAGGGTAAACGGCAGGAACTTCAAACCGGCAATGGGAAACAGACTGAGAAACCAGAGTAAAAGTTTCCCTTAAGAGCAATTCCCTATGGTTCAGACGAATGAACCCCTCTACACATGCTCAGTTCAGAGAGATAATTGTGTGTGTAAGCCGTCCTTCACATAGCTTGTTGGGAACAGAATTAATATTCAGTTGCAAATTTCACTCCATACATTATATGGGGAGGTGCTAAATTCAACTCTTTTTAACAGGGAAATATAGAGGAAAGTCAAACAGGCAGTAGGAAACCGACAGGTAAACAGGAGAAGAATTTTCCATGCAACCATTTCCCTTTGTGTCTGATGAACGAACGTCTCTCCACATGCTAAATTCTGAGGGATAAGAGTGTGTGAAAGCCATCCTTCACATAAATTGTTGGGAAAAAAGGGTTCTCTTCAATTGCAATCTACATTCCTTACATATATTTGGGGATGAAATAGCTCACCCTCGGATTTAATGTGCAAACTGCAGGAGCTTCAAACCGGCACTAGGAGACAGACTGATAAACCAGAGATAAAGTTTCCCAGCGACCAGTTCCCTTCGTGCAAGTTGAATGAACGTTCCTACACATGCTCAGATCTGAGAGATAAGTGTGTATGAAAGCCGTATTTCATGTAGCTTGTTCTGAAATCATGGATTATTTTCAATTGCAAACTGCAATCCTTACATATATATGGGGAGGTCTAGCTTCCAAAAGGTTTTAAAGTGAAAAATGCAGGAAGTTCAAACCGGCAATTGGAAACAGACTGCGTAACCAGGGTAAATGTTTCACATGCATCCCGTTCCCTTCATTGAAAATGAAGGAACGTATCTCCAGATGCTCAGTTCTGAGAGATAAGTGTGTGTGAAAGCCATCCTTCACGTAGAATGTTGTTAACACATAGCTTTTTACATTTGCCTATTACATGGCATACATAAATAAGGGGCGGTAATAATTCCAGCTTGGTATTCCAGTGAAAACTACAGGAACTGCAAATAAGCCCTAGGAAACAGACTGAGATACCAGAGTAAATGTTTCACCTGCAACGCATTCCATTATTTCCACTTGAACGATTGTCTCTCCACATGCTTATTTCTGAGAAATAATTGTCTGTGCAATCTGCCCTTCACTTAAATTTTTGGGAAAACAAAGTTTCTTTTCAGTAGCAAACTACAATCCATAAATATATATGGGGATGTGCTAGCCCCAGTGATTTTTTCAATGAAAATTGCAGGAAATTCAAACCGGCACTAGGAAACACAATGATAAACGAGAATAAAAATTTCCCCTGAGACCCGATCCATTTGTACTAGATGAACGAACGTCTCTCCACATGCTCAGTTCTGTGAGAAATCTGTGTGGGAAAGCCGTCCTTCAACCAGCTTGTTGGGAACAGAAAGTTTCTTTTAATTTGCAAATTACAATCCATATATTTATATGGTGAGTTAATAATTTCACCTCGGTTTTTCAGTGAGAACTGCAAGAAATTCAATCTGGCGCTAGGAAACATTCTGAGAAACCAGAGAGAAAGATTCCTCTGCAAACTTTCACTTTTCTTCAAGATGAATAAACCTCATTCCACATGCTATGTTGTTAGAGATAACTGGGAATGGAAGCCGTCCTTCACCAAGATTGTTGGGAACACATAGTTTATACATTTGCCAAATACACTGCACTCAAATATAAGGGGTGCTACTAGCTCCAACTCGATTTTCTAGTGAAAACCTATGAATTTCAAAATTGCACTAAGAAACAGACTGAGAAACCCGGGTAAAATTTCCCCTGCAACCCTTTCCATTTTTGCCAGAAGAATGATCGTCTCTCCAATGCTCTGTTCTCAGAGATAAGGGTCTGTGAATGCCTTCCTTCAAATAGATTGTTGGAAAAACAAAGAATCTTTTCAGTTGCAAACAACACTCCATATATATATATAATTGGATGTACCAGCTACTAATCGGTTGTTTGGTGATTACTGCAGAAATTTGAAACCGGCCCTATGAAACAGACTGAGAAAATCACGTGAAAATTTCAACTGCAACCACTCCCTTTTTCCTAGATGAACGAACATCTCTACACATTCCCAGTTCCGAGAGAAAGTGAGTGTGAATCCCAACTTCAGCTATCTTGTTGGGAACACAAAAATTCTTTTCAGCTGCAAACAACAATCCATACATATATATGGGGAGGTTGTTGATTGAAATCGGTGTTACATTGAAAATGCAAGAATTTCAAACCGGCACTAAAAAAGGGACGGAGATATCAGAGTATGAGTTTCTCCTGCAACCGAAAGATTTGTGCTAGAAGAACGAACGTCTCTCCACATGCTAAGTTCCGAGAGATAAGAGTGTGTGAAAGCCATCCTTCACATAAATTGCTGGGAACAAAAAGTTTCTCATCAATTGCATTCTACTAACCTTATGTATATTTGGGTATTTAATATCTCCACCTCGGTTTTAATATGAAAACTGCAAGAGCTTCAAACCGGCACTAGGAGACAGACTGAGAAACCAGAGATAAAGTTTCCCCGCGAACAGTTCCCTTCGTGCAAGTTGAACGAAATTTCCTACACATGCTCAGATCTGAGAGATAATTGTGTATGAAAGCCGACCTTCACCTATCTTGTTCTGAAAACATGGATTCTTTTCAATTGCAAGCTGCAATACTTACATATATAAGGGGAGGTCTAGCTTCCAAAAGGTTTTAAAGTGAAAAATGCAGGAAGTTCAAACCGGCAATAGGAAATACAATGCGTAAGCAGAGTAATGTTTCCCCTGCATCCCGTTCCTTTCATTGAAAATGAACGAACGTCTCTCCAGATGCTCAGTTCTGAGAGATAAGTGTGTGTGAAAGCCATCCTTCACGTCGCTTGTTGTTAAAACATAGCTTTTTACATTTGCCAATTACAAGGCTTACAAAATAAGGGGCGGTAGTAGTTCCAGCTCGGTTTTCCAGTGAAAAATACAGGAACTGCCAATAAGCACCAGGAAACAGACTAAGATACCAGAGTAAAACTTTCACCTGCAACCCGTTCCATTTTTACCAATTGTACGAATGTCTCTCCACATACTTAGTTCTGAGAAATAAGTGTCTGTGCAATCTGTCCTTCACCTAAATTTTTGGGAAAACAAAGTTTCTTTTCAGTAGCAAACTACATTCCATAAATATATATGGGGATGTGCTAGCCCCAATCGTTTTTTCAATGAAAATTGCAGGAAATTCAAACAGGCACTAGGAAACAATGAGAAACCAGAGTAAAAATTTCCCCTGAAACCTGATCCATTTGTGCTAGATGAACGAACGTCTCTGCACATGCTCAGTTCGGTGAGAAATCTGTGTGGGAAAGCCTTCCTTCACCTAGCTTGTTGGGAAGAGTAGGTTTCTTTTAATTTGCAAATTACAATCCATATATTTAAACGGGGTGGTAATATTTCCACATCAGTTATTCAGTGAGAACTGCAGGAAATTCAAACAGGCACTAGGAAACATTCTGAGAAACCAGAGTGAAATTTTCCCCTGCAAAAGTTTCCCGTTTGTTCAAGATGAAAAAAAGTCACTCCACATGCTATGTTGTTAGAGATAACTGGGATTGAAAGCCGTCCTACACCTAGATGGTTGGGAACACCTAGTTTTTACATTTGCCAAATGCACTGCACTCATATATAAGGGGTGTTACTAGCTCCAAATCGATTTTCCAGTGAAAACCTAGGAATATCAAATCTCCACTAAGAAACAGACAGAGAAAGCCGGGTAAAATTTCCCCTGCATCCCTTTCCATTTTTGCCAGAAGAGTGAATGTCTCTCCACATGCACAGTTCTAAGAGATAAGTGTCTGTGAAAGACTTCCTTCACGTGGATTGTTGGAAACACAAAGGTTCTTTTCAGTTGCAAACAACACTGCATACATATATATGGGGAGGTTCTTGCTTCAACTCGTTTTTATGGTGTAAACGACAGGAACTTCAAACCTGCAATGGGAAACAGACTGAGAAACCAGAGCAAGATTTTCTCTTAGAACCACTACCTTATCTGCAAGAAGAATGAACCTCTATTCAAATGCTCATTTCTGAGAGACATCTGTGTGTGAAAAACAACATTCACATAGTTTCTTGGGAACAAAGTTTCTAATAATTTGCCAATTACATTCCATACATATATATGGGGAGGTACTAGTTTCAACTCTGCTTTACAGTGAAACATGGAGAAACTTCCAACCAGCAGTAGGAAACAAAATGATAAACCAGAGTAAAATTTTCCCTGCAACACTTTCCTTTGTGCCAGAAGAACGAATGTCTCTCCACATGTTAAGTTCTGAGAGATAACAGTGTGTGAAAACATTCTTCAACTTCCTTGAAGTTAACAAAAATTTTCTCTACCTTTGCAAACTACATTCCTTACATATATATGAGGATGTACTATCTCCACCTCGGATTTACTGTGAAAACTGCAGGAACATCAAAAATGCACTAGGAAAAAAAATAAGAAACCAAAGTTAATGTTTCTCCTGCAACCCGTTCCATTCGTGCAAGATGAATGAACTTATCTCCACATGCTCAATTCTGAGAGATAAGTGTGTGTGTAAGCCGTCCTTCACCTAGCTTGTTGGGAACACAATTTCTTTTCAGTTACAAACTACACTCCATACATATATATGCGCCGGTGCATGCTCCAACATGGTTTTATAGTGAAAACTGCAGGAACTTCAAACCGGCACTTGAAAACTGAATGAGAAACAAAAGTTAACGTTTCTCCTGCAAAACTTTCCCTTTGTCACACAGGAACGGACATCTCTCCACATGCTTATTTCTGAGAGAAAATTGTGTTTGAAATCCATCCTTCAACTTGCTTGTTAGGAACACAAATTTTATTTTCTGTTGCAAACTACAATCCATACATGTATTTCGGGAAGTCTAACTCGAACATGGTTTTAAAGTGAAAAATGCAGGAACATCAAACCATCACTAGGAAACAGACTAAGATATCAGAGTAAAAGTATCCCCTGCAAAAAGTTCCCTTTGTGCAAGCTTAAGAAACTTCTCTCCACATGCTCAGTTTTGAGTGATAAGTGTGTGTGAAAGCCTTCCTTCCCCTAGCTTGATGGGAACACAGAGATTTTTATTTTCCAGCTACACTGCATTCATATATAAGGGGAGGTACTAGCTCCAACTGGGTTTTCCCATGATATATGCAGGAAATTCAAATCAGCGCTTGGAAACAGATAGAAATACCAGAGCAGAAATTTCTCCTGCCACCATTTCCCTATGTGCCAGATGAACGAACGTCTGTCCTCATGCTCATTTGTGAAGAGATATATGTTTGTGAAAGCAATCCTTCTCCTAGATTGTTGGGAACACAAAGATTTTTATGTTGTAACTACACTCCATACATATATAAGGGAGGTACAAACTCCAACTGTATTTTACACTGGAAAATGCTTGAACTTCAATCCGGCACTAGGAAACAGACTGAGAAACCAGAGTAAATGTTTCCCTGCAACACTTTCCATTTGTGAAACATCAAACAAAGTCTCTCCACATGCTCAGTTCTTATAGATAATTGTGTTTCAGTGCCGTTTTTCACTTTGCTTGTTGAGCACACAAAGTTACTTTTCAGTTGCTAACAACACTCCATATATATATATATTTGGAAGTACAAGCTACAAATCGGTTTTCCAGTGAATACTGCAGAAATTTTAAACCGGCACTAAGAAACAGACTGAGAAAATCACGTGAAAATTTCAACTGCAAACCGCTTCCTTTTTGCTACATGAACGATCATCTCTCCACAGTCCCAGTTCTGAGAGATAAGTGAGTGTGAATCCCAAATTCAGCTATCTTGTTGGGAACAGAAAGTTTCTATTCAGCTGCAAACAACAATCCATACATATATATGGGGAGGTTGCTGATTGAAATCGGTTTTACATTGAAAACTGCAAGAATTTCAAACCGGCACTAAGAAAGGGACTGAGATATGCGAGTATGAGTTTCTCCTGCAACTGAAACATTGGTGCTAGTTGAACGAACGACTCTCCACATGCTCAGATCTGAGAGATAAGTGTGTGTGAAAGCCGTCTTTCAGCTATCCTGTTGGGAAATCAAATATTTTTTCACTTGCACACTACACTCCACATATAAATAAGGGGTGATACAAGCTCCAAAACGATTTTGACGTTTCTCCACAAGCTCAGTTCTGAGAGAATAATTTGTGTCAAAGCCGAACTTCAGCTAGCTTGTTGGGAACAGAAAGATTTTTTTCACTTGCAAACTACACTCCATATATATATAAAGGGTGGTAAAACACCAAAACGTTTTTACAGTGATAACTACAGGAATTTCAAAACGGCACTATGAAACACACTGAGAAACATCAGTAAAAATTTCCCCTGAAACTCGTTCCCTTTGTGCTAGATAAACAAACGTCTCTCCACAAACTCAGTTCTCAGACATAAGTGTCTGTGAAAGCCGACCTTCAGCTATCTTGTTGGGAACAGTAACAATCTTTTCTGTTGCAAACAGCATTCCATATATATATGAGGTGTGGTACATGTTTCAACTCGGTATTACAAGGTAAACGTCAGGAACTTCAAACCGGCAATGGGAAACAGACTGAGAAACCAGAGTAAAAGTTTCCCTTAGGACCAATTCCCTATGGTCCAGACGAATGATCCCTCTCCACATGCACAGTTCTGAGAGATAATTGTGTGTGTAAACCGTCCATAACCTATTTTGTTGGGAACACAATTACAATTCAGTTGCAAATTTCACTCCATACATTATACGGGGAGGTGCTAACTTCAACTCTTTTTAACAGGGTAACATATAGGAAAGTCAAACTGGCAGTAGGAAACAGACAGATAAACAGGAGTAGACTTTTCCTTGCAACATTTTCCCTTTGTGTCAGATGAACGAACGTCACTCCACATGCTAAGGTCTGAGAGTTAAGTGTGTGTGAAAGCAATCCTTCACATAAATTGATGGTAAAAAATGTTCTCTTCAATTGCAATCTACAATCCTTACATATATTTGGGGATGAAATATATCCACCTCGGTTTTAATGTGAAAACTGCAGGAGTTTCAAACCAGCACTAGGAGACAAACAGAGAAACCAGAGATAAAGTTTCCCAGAGACCAGTTCCCTTCGTGCAAGTTGAACGAACTTTCCTACACATGCTCAGATCTGAGAGATAAGTGTGTATGAAAGCCGTCCTTCGCCTAGTTTGTTCTGAAAACATGGATTCTTTTCAATAGCAAACTGCAATCCTTACATATATATGGGGAGGTCTAGCTTCCAAAAGGTTTTAAAGTGCAAAATGCAGGAAGTTCAAACCGGCAATAGGAAACAGACTGCGTACCCAGGGTAAATGTTTCCCCTGCATCCCGTTCCCTTCATTGAATATGAAGGAACGTATCTCCAGATGCTCAGTTCTGAGAGATAAGTGTGTGTGAAAGCCATCCTTCATGTAGCTTGTTGTTTACCCATAGCTTTTACATTTGCCAATTACATGGCATACATAAATAAGGGGCGATAATAGTTCCAGCTTGGTTTTCAAGTGAAAACTACAGGAACTGCCAATAAGCCCTAGGAAACAGACTGAGATACCAGAGTAAATGTTTCACCTGCAACCCGTTCCATTTTTACCACTTGAACGATTGTCTCTCCACATGCTTAGTTCTGAGAATTAAGTGTCTGTGCAATCTGTCCTTCAGCTAAATTTTTGGGAAAACAAAGTTTCTTTTCAGTAGCAAATTACACTCCATAAATATATATGGGGATGTGCTAGCCCCAATCGTTTTTTCAATGAAAATGGCAGGAAATTCAAACAGGCACTAGGAAACACAATGAGAAACCAGAGTAAATATTTCACCTGAGACCCGATCCATTTGTGCTAGATGAACGAACGTCTCTCCACATGCTCAGTTCTGTGAGAAAACTGTGTGGGAAAGCCGTCCTTCAACTAGCTTGTTGGGAACATATAGTTCCTTTTAATTTGCAAATTACAATCCATATATTTTTATGGGGTGTTAATAAATCCACCTTGGGTTTTCAGTGAGAACTGCAGAAAATTCAAACTGGCGCTAGGAAACATTCTAAGAAACCAGAGTGAAAGATACCTCTGCAAAATTTCCCTTATGTTCAAGATGAAAATACGTCACTCCACATGCTATGTTGTTAGAGATAACTGGGATTGAAAGCCGTCCTTCACCTAGATTGTTGGGAACACATAGATTTTATATTTGATAAATACACTGCACTCATATATAAGGGGTGCTAGTAGCTCCAACACGATTTTCCAGTGAAAACCTAGGAATTTCAAATCTGCACTAAGAAACAGAATGGGAAACCTGGGTAAAATTTCCCCTGCAACCCTTTCCATTTTTGCCAGAAGAATGAACTTCTCTCCACATGCTCAGTTCTTAGAGACAAGGGACTGTGAAAGCCTTCCTTCACGTAGATTGTTGGAAACACAAAGAATCTTTTCAGTTGCAAACAACACTGCATACATATATAAGGGGAGGTACAAGCTTCAACTAGGTTTTCCCTTGAAAACTGCAGGAAATTCAAATCAGCGCTTGGAAACAGATAGAAATACCAGAGCAGAAGTATCTCCTGCCAACATTTCCCTATGATCCAGATGAACGAACTTCTGTCCTCATGCTCAGTTGTGAAGAGATATATGTGTGTGAAAGCCATCCTTCACCTAGCTTCTTGGGAACACAAAGATTTTTATGTTGTAAATTACACTCCATACATATATAAGGGAGGTACAAACTCCAACTCTGTTTTACACTGGAAACTGCTTGAACTTCAAACAGGCACTAGGAAACAGCCTGAGAGTACAGAGTAAATATTTCCCTGCAAACCTTTCCATTTTTGCAAGATGAAAGAAATTCTCTCCACATGCTCAGTTCTAATAGATAATTCTAATTCAGTGCCGTTTTTCACCCTGCTTTTTGAGCACACAAAGTTCCTTTTCAGTTGCAAAAAACACTCCATATATATATATATTTGGAAGTACCAGCTACAACTCGGTTTTCCAGTGAATACTGCAGAATATTTAAACAGGCCCTAAGAAACATACTGAGAAAATCACGTGAAAATTTCAACTGCAAACCGCTAAATTTTTTGCTACTTGAACGATCATCTCACCATATTCCCAGAGCCGAGATATAAGTAAGTGTGAATCCCAACTTCAACTATCTTGTTGGGAACACAAAGATTCTTTTCAGCTGCAAACAACAATCCATACATATATATGGGGAGGTTGTTGATTGAAATCGTTGTTACATTGAAAACTGCAAGAATTTCAAACCGGCACTAAGAAAGGGACTGAGATATGAGAGTATGAGTTTCTCCTCCAACCGAAACATTTGTTCTAGATGAACGAATGACTCTCCACATGCTCAGATCTGAGAGATAAATCTGTGTGAAAGCCGTCTTTCAGCTATCCTGTTGGGAACTCAAAGATTTTTTCACTTGCAAACTACACTCCACATATATATAAGGGGTGATACAAGCTCCAAAACGATTTTGACGTTTCTCCACAAGCTCAGTTCTGAGAGAAAAATTTGTGTGTAAGCCGAGTTTCACCTAGCTTGTTGGGAACACAAAGATTTTTTTCACTTGCAAACTGCACTCCATATATATATAAAGGGTGGTAAAATCTCCAAAACTATTTTACAGTGATATCTACAGGAAATTCAAACCGGCACTATGAAACACACTGAGAAACAACAGTAAAAGTTTCCCCTCCAACTCGTTCCCTTTGTGCTAGATAAACAAACGTCTATCCACATCCTCAGTTCTCAGACATAAGTGTCTGTGAAAGCCGAACTTCAGCTATCTTGTTGGGAACACTAAGAATCTTATCTGTTGCAAAGAGCATTCCATATATATATGAGGTTTGGTATATATTTCAACTCGGTTTTACAGGGTAAACGTCAGAAACTTAAAAACCGGCAATGGGAAACAGACTGAGAAACCAGAGTAAAAGTTTCCGTTAGGACCATTTCCCTATGGTCCAGACGAATGATCCCCTCTCAACATGCTCATTTCTGAGAGATAATTGTGTGTCAAAGCCGTCCTTCACCCAGCTTGTTGGGAACACTATTACTATTCAGTTGCAAATTTCACTCCATACATTATATGGGGAGGTGCTAACTTCAACTCTTTTTAACAGGGAAACATAGAGGAAAATCAAACCTGCAGTAGGAAACAGACAGATAAACAGGAGAAGAATTTTCCATGCAACTATTTCCCTTTGTGTCAGATGAACGAACGTCTCTCCACATGCTAAATTCTGAGAGACAAGACTGTGTGAAAGCCATCCTTCACATAAATTGTTGGGAAAAAAATGTTCTCTTCAATTGCAATCTACAATCAGTACATATATTTGGGGATGTAATATCTCCACCTCGGTTTTAATGTGAAAACTGCAGGAGCTTCAAACCGGCACTAGGAGACAGACTGAGAAACCAGAGATAAAATTTCACAGCGACCAGTTCCATTCGTGCAAGTTGAATGAAATTTCCTACACATGCTCAGATCTGAGAGATAAGTGTGTATGAAAGCATTCCTTCACCTAGCTTGTTCTGAAATCATGGATTCTTTTCAATTGCAAACTGCAATCCTAACATATATATGGGGAAGTCTAAATTCCAAAAGGGTTTAAAGTGAAAAATGCAGGAATTTCAAACCGGCAATTGGAAACAGACTGCGTAAACACGGTAAATGTTTCCCCTGCATTCCGTTCCCTTTTTTGAAGATGAGAGAACGTATCTCCAGATGCTCAGTTCTGAGAGATAAGTGTGTGTGAAAGCAATCTTTCACGTAGCTTGTTGTTAACACATAGCTTTTTATATTTGCCAATTACACGGCATACATAAATAAGGGGCGGTAGTATTTCCAGCTCGGTTTTCCAGTGAAAACTACAGGAACTGCAAATAAGCCCTAGGAAACAGACTGAGATACCAGAGTAAAATTTTCACCTGCAAACCATTCCATTTTTACCACATAAACGATTGTCTCTCTGCATGCTTATTTCTGAGAAATAAGTGTCTGTGCAATCTGCCCTTCAACTAAATTTTTGGGAAAACAAAATTTGTTTTCAGTAGCAAAATACACTCCATATATATATATGGGGATGTGATAGCCCCAATCGTTTTTTCAATGAAAATTGCAGGAAATTCAAACCGGCACTCGGAAACACAGTGAGAAACCAGAGTAAAAATTTCCCCTGAAACCCGATCCATTTGTGCTAGATGAAAGAACGTCTCTCCACATGCTCAGTTCTGTGAGAAAACTGTGTGGGAAAGCCGTCCTTCAACTAGCTTGTTGGGAACAGAAAGTTTCTATAAATTTGCAAATTACAATCCATATATATATACGGGGAGGTTATAACTCCACCTCGGTTTTTCAGTGAGAAATGCAGGAAATTCAAACTGGCGCAGGGAAATTTTCTGAGAAACCAGAGTGAAAGATTCCCCTGCAAATCTTTCCCTTTTGTTCAACATGAACAACGTCAATCCACATGCTATGTTGTTAGAGATAACTGGGATTGAAAGCCGTCCTTCACCAAGATTGTTAGGAAGACATAGGTTTTACATTTGCCAAATAGACTGCACTCATATATAAGAGGTGCTACTAGCTCCAACTCAATTTTCCAGTGAAAACCAAGGAATTTCAAATCTGCACTAAGAAACAGACTGAGAAACCCGGGTAAAATTTCCCCTGCAACACTTTCCATTTTGCCAGAAGTATGAACGTCTCTCCACATGCTCAGTTCTCAGAGATAAGTGTCTGTGAAAGCCTTCCTTCACGTAGATTGTTGGAAACACAAAGAATCTTTTCAGTTGCAAACAACACTGCATACATTTATATGGGAAGTATCCTGCTTCAACTCGGTTTTATGGCGTAAACGGCAGGAACTTCAAACCGGCAATGGGAAACAGACTGAGAAACCAGAGAACAGTTTCTCTTAGAATCACTACCTTATCTGCAAGAAGAACGAACCTCTCTCCAAATGCTCATTTCTGAGACACATCTGTTTTTTTAAAACCATGATTCACATAGCTTGTTGGGGACACAGTTTCTATTCATTTGCCAATTACATTCCATACATATATATGGGGAAGTACTAGTTTCAACTCTGCTTTACAGTGAAACATGGAGAAACTTCCAACCATCAGTAGGAAACAAAATGATAAACCAGAGTAAAATTTTCCCTGCAACACTTTCCTTTTGTGCCAGAAGAACTAATGTCTCTCCACATGTTATATTCTGAGAGATAACAGAGTGTGAAACCATTCTTCAACTATCTTGTAGTGAACAAAAATTTTCTCTAACTTTGCAAAATACATTCCTTACATATATATGAGGATGTACTATCTCCACCTCGGTTTTACTGTGAAAACAGCAGGAACTTCAAAAATGCAATAGGAAACACAATAAGAAACCATAGGTAATGTTTCTCCTGCAACCCGTTCCCTTCGTGCAATATGAATGAAATGATATCCACATGCTCAATTCTGAGAGATAAGTGTGTGTGTAAGCCGTCCTTCACCTAGCTTGTTGGGAACACAATTTCTTTTCAGTTACAATATACACTCCATACATATATATGCGCAGGTACTTGCTCCAACATAGTTTTATAGTGAAAACTGCAGGAACTTCAAACCGGCACTTGAAAACAGAATGAGAAACAAAAGTAAAAGTTTCCCTGCAATACTTTCCCTTTGTCACACAGGAACAGACATCTCTCCACATGCTTAGTTCTGAGAGAAAATTTTGTTTGATATCCATCCTTCAACTTGGTTGTTAGGAACACAAAGTTTATTTTCTGTTGCAAACTAAAATCCATGTATGTATTTTGGGAAGTCTATCTCGAACATGATTTTAAAGTGAAAAATGCAGGAACATCAATCCATCACTTAGAAACAGACTAAGTTACCAGATTTAAAGTATCCCCTGCATACGGTTCCCTTTGTGCAAGTTTAAGAAACTTTTCTCCACATGCTCAGTTTTGAGCGATAAGTGTGTGTGAAAGCCTTCATTCCCCTAGCTTGATGGGAACACACAGTTTTTTTATTTCCCAACAGCACTGCATTCATATATAAGGGGAGGTACTAGCTCCAACTAGGTTTTCCCGAGAAAACTGCAGGAAATTCAAATTAGCGCTTGGAAACAGATAGAAATACCAGAGCAGAAGTTTCTCCTGCCACCATTTCCCTATGTGCCAGATGAACCAACGTCTGCCTCATGCTCTTTTGTGAAGATATATATGTGTGTGAAAGCCATCCTTCACCTAGCTTGTTGGGAACGCAAAGAATTTTATGTTGTAAGTTACACTCCATACATATATAAGGAAGGTAGAAGCTCCAACTTTATTTTACACTGGAAACTGCTTGAACTTCAAACCGGCACTAGGAAACAGACTGAGAAACCAGAGTAAATGATTCCCTGCAACACTTTCCATTGGTGCAAGATGAAAGAAAATCTCTCCACATGCTCAGTTCTTATATATAATTGTGTTTCAGTGCCGTTTTTCACCTTGCTTGTTGAGCACACAGAATTACATTTCATTTGCAAACAACACTCCATATAATCATATATTTGGAAGTACCAGATACAACTCGGTTTTCCAGTGATTACAGCAGAAAATTTAAACCGGCACTAAGAAACAGACTGAAAAAATCACGTGAAAATTTCAACTGCAAGCCGCTCCCTTTTTGCTAGATGAACTGTCATCTCTCCACATTCCCAGTTCCGAGAGATAAGTGAGTGTGAATCCCAAATTCAGCTATCTGTTTGGGAACAAAAAGTTTCTTTTCAGCTGCAAACAACAATCCATACATATATATGGGGAGGTTTTTGATTGAAATCGATGTTACAGTGAAAACTGCAAGAATTTCAAACGGGCACTAAGAAAGGGACTGAGATATCAGAGTATGAGTTTCTCCTGCAACCGAAATATTTGTGCTAGATGAACGAACGACTCTCCACATGCTCAGATCTGAGAGATAATTGTGTGTGAAAGCCGTCTTTCAGCTATCCTGTTGGGAACTCAAAGATTTTTTCACTTGCAAACTACAATCCATATATATAAGGGGTGATACAAGCTCCAAAACAATTTTGACGTTACACCACAAGCTTAGTTCTGAGAGAAAAATTTGTGTGAAAGCCATCCTTCACCTAGCTTGTTGGGAACAGAAAGATTTTTCACTTGCAAACTACACTCCATATATATATAAAGGGTGGTAAAAGTTCCAAGAACGTTTTATAGTGATAACTACAGGAAATTCAAACCGGCACTATGAAACACACTGATAAACAACAGTAAAAGTTTCCCCTGATACTCGTTCCCTTTGTGCTAGATAAACAAACGTTTCTCCACATCCTCAGTTCTCAGAGATAAGTGTCTGTGAAAGCCGAATTTCAGCTATCTTTTTGGGACACTAAGAATCTTTTCAGTTGCAAACAACATTGCATACATAAATGAGGTGTGGAAAATCTTTCAACTCCGTTTTACAGGGTAAACGGCAGGAACTTCAAACCAGCAATGGGAAACAGACTGAGACACCAGAGTAAAAGTTTTCCTTAGGAAGAATTCCCTATGGTCCAAACGAATGAACCCCTCTCCACATGCTCAGTTCTGAGAAATAAGTGTGTGTGAAAGCCATCCTTCACGTAAAATGTTGGTAACACATAGCTTTTTACTTTTGCCATTTACACGGCATACATAAATAAGGGGCGGTTGTATTTTAAGCTCGGTATCCAGTGAAAACTACAGGAACTGGAAATAAGCACTAGGAAACATACTGAGATACCAGAGTAAAAGTTTCACCTGCAAACCGTTCCATTTTTACCAGTTGAACGAGTGTCTCTCCACATGCTTATTTCTGAGAAACAAGTGTCTGTGCAATCTGTCATTCAACTAAATTTTTGGGAAAACAAAGTTTCTTTTCAGTAGCAAACTACATTCCATAAATATATATGGGGATGTGCTAGACCCAATCGTTTTTTCAATGAAAATTGCAGGAAACTCAAACTGGCGCTAGGAAACTTTCTGAGAAACCAGAGTGAAAGTTTCCCCTGAAACCCGATCCATTTGTGCTAGATGAACCAACGTCTCTCCACATGCTCAGTTCTGTGAGAAATCTGTGTGGGAAAGCCGTCCTTCAACTAGCTTGTTGGGAAAAGAAAGTTTCTTTTAATTTGCAAATTACAATCCATTCATTTATACGGGGTGGTAATAACTCCACATCGGTTTTTCAGTGAGAACTGCAGGAAATTCAAACTGGCGCTAGGAAACTTTCTGAGAAACCAGAGTGAATATTTCCGCTTCAAATCTTTCCCTTTTATTCAAGATGAACAAACGTCACTCCACATGCTATGTTGTTAGAGATAACTGGGATTGAAAGCCGTCCTTCAACTAGATTGTTGGGAACACATAGTTTTTATATTGCCAAATATACTGCACCCATATATAAGGGGTGCTACTAGCTCCAACTCGATTTTCCAGTGAAAACCTAGGAATTTCAAATCTGCACTAAGAAACAGACTGAGAAACCCGGGTAAAATTTCCCCTGCAACCCTTTCCATTTTTTGCCAGAAGATTGAACGTCTCTCCACATGCTCAGTTCTCAGAGATAAGTGTCTCTGAAAGCATTCCTTCAAGTAGATTGTTGGAAAAACAAAGAATCTTTTCAGTTGCAAACAACACTGCATATATATATATATGGGGAGGTTCTTGCTTCAACTCGGTTTTATGGAGTATACGGCTGGAAATTCAAACCGGCAATGGCAAACAGACTGAGAAACCAGGGCAAAGTTTCTCTTAGAACCACTACCTTATTGCTAGAAGAACGAACCTCTCTCCAAATGCTCATTTCAATGAGACATTTTTATGTGAAAACCATCCTTCACATAGCATGTTGGGAACACAGTTTCTATTCATTTGCCATTTACATTCCATAAATATATATGGGGAGATACTAGTTTCAACTCTGATTTATAGTGAAACATGGATAAACTTCCAAACAACAGTAGGAAAATAAATGATAAACCAGAGTAAAATTTTTCCTGCAACACTTTCCTTCTATGCCAGAAGAACGAATGTCTCCCCACATGTTAAGTTCTGAGAGATAACAGTGTGTGTAACCATTCTTCAACTAAATTGTAGAGAACAAAAACTTTCCATAACTTTGCAAACTACATTCCGTACATATATATGAGCATGTACTATCTCCACCTCGGTCTTACTGTGAAAACTGCAGGAACTTCAAAAATGCACTAGGAAACACAATAAGAAACCAGAGATAATGTTTCCACTGCAACCCGTTCACTTCGTGCAAGATGAATGAACTTATCTCCACAAGCTCAGTTCTGAGAGAAAAGTGTGTGTGTAAGCCGTCCTTCACCTAGCTTGTTGGGAACAGAATTTCTTTTCAGTTACAAACTACACTCCATACATATATATGCGCAGGTACATGCTCTAACATGGTTTTATAGTGAAAACTGCAGGAACTTCAAACCGGCACTTGAAAACAGAGTGAGAAACAAAAGTAAAAGTTTCTCTTGCAACAATTTCCCTTTGTCACACAGGAACGGACATCTCTCCACATGATTATTTCTGAGAGAAAATTGTGTTTGAAATCCATCCTTCAACTTGCTTGTTAGGAACACAAAGTTTATTTTCTGTTGCAATCTAAAATCCATACAATTATTTTGGGAAGTCTAGCTCGAACATTGTTTTAAAGTGAAAAATGCAGGAACATCAAACCAGCACTAGGAAACAGACTAAGTTACCAGAGTAAAAGTATCCTCTGCAAACCTTTCCCTTTGTGCAAGTTTAAGAAACTTCTCTCCACATGCCCAGTTTTAAGCGATAAATGTGTGTGAAAGTCTTCCTTCCCCTAGCTTGATGGGAACACAGATTTTTTTTTATTTCCTACTACACTGCATTCATATATAAGGGGAAGTACTAGATCCAACTATGTTTTCCCGTGAAAAATGCAGGAAATTCAATTCAGCGCTTGGAAACAGATAGAAATACCAGAGCAGAAGTTTCTCCTGCCACCATTTCCCTATGTGACAGATGAACGAACGTCTGTCCTCATGCTCAGTTGTGAAGAGATATATGTGTGTGAAAGCCATCCTTCACCTAGCTTGTTGGGAACACAAAGTTTATTATGTTGTAAATTACACTCCATACATATATAAGGGAGGTACAAACTCCAACCGTATTTTACAATGGAAACTGATTGAACTTCAAACCGGCACTAGGAAACAGACTGAGAAACCAGAGCAAATGTTTTCCTGCAAACTTTTCTATCTGTGCAAGATGAAATAAAGTCTCTCCACATGCTCAGGTCTTATAGAAAATTGTGTTTCAGTGCCGTTTTTCACCTTGCTTGTTGAGCTCACAAAGTTCCTATTCAGTTGCAAACAACACTCCATATATATATATATTTGGAAGTACCAGCTACAACTCGGTTTCCCAGTGATTACTGCAGAAATTTTAAACCGGCACTAAGAAACAGACTGAGAAAATCACGTGAAAATTTCAACTGCAATCCGTTCCCTTTTTGCTAGATGAACGATCATCTCTCCAAATTCACAGTTCCGAGAGATAAGTGAGTGTGAATCGCAACTTCAGCTATCTTGTTGGGAACACAATGTTTCTTTTCAGCTGTAAACAACAATCCATACATATATATGGGGAGGTTGTTGATTGAAATCGGTGTTACATTGAAAACTGCAAGAATTTCAAACCGGCACTAAGAAAGGGACTGAGATATCACAGTATGAGTTTTCCCTGCAACCGAAACATTTGTGCTAGATGAACGAACGACTCTCCACATGCTCAGATCTGAGAGATAAGTGTGTGTGAAAGCCGTCTTTCAGCTATCCTGTTGGGAACTCAAAGATTTTTTCACTTGCAAACTACACTCCACATATATATAAGGGGTGATGCAAGCTCAAAAACGATTTTGACGTTTCTCCACAAGCTCAGTTCTGAGAGAAATATTTGTGTGAAAGCCGTCCTTCACCTAGCTTGTTGGGAACACAAAGATTTTTTTCACTTGCAAAATACACTCCATATATTTATAAAGGGGGGTAAAACTCCAAAACGGTTTTACAGTGATAACTACTGGAATTTCAAACCGGCACTATGAAACACACAGAGAAAATCCAGTAAAAGTTTCCCCTGCAACTCGTTCCCTTTGTGGTAGATAAAAAAATGTCTCTCCACATCCTCAGTTCTCAGAGATATGTGTCTGTGAATGCCGAACTTCAGCTATCTTGTTGGGAACACTAAGAATCTTTTCAGTTGCAAACAACATTCCATACATATATGAGGTGTGGTAAATGTATCAACTCGATTTTAAACGGTAAACGGCAGGAACTTCAAACCAGCAAAGGGAAACATACTGAGAAACCAGAGTAAAAGTTTCCCTTAGGACCAATTCCCTATGGTCCAGACGAATGATCCCCTCTCAACATGCTCATTTCTGAGAGATAATTGTGTGTGAAAGCCGTCCTTCACCCAGCTTGTTGGGAACACAATTACTATTCAGTTGCAAATTTCACTCCATACATTATATGGGGAGGTGCTAACTTCAACTCTTTTTAACAGGGAAACATAGAGGAAAGTCAAACCGGCAGTAGGAAACAGACAGATAAACAGGAGAAGAATTTTCCATGCAACCATTTCCCTTTTGTCAGATGAACGAACGTCTCCCCACATGCTAAGTTCTGAGAGATAAGACTGTGTGAAAGCCAACCTTCAAATAAATTGTTGGAAAAAAAGGGTTCTCTTCAATTGCAATCTACAATCAGTACATATATTTGGGGATGTAATATCTCCACCTCGGTTTTAATGTGAAAACTGCAGGAGCTCCAAACTGGCACTAGGAGACAGACTGAGAAACCAGAGATAAAGTTTCACAGCGACCATTTCCCTTCGTGCAAGTTGAACGAATGTTCCTACACATGCTCAGATCTGAGAGATAAGTGTGTATGAAAGCATTACTTCATCTAGCTTGTTCTGAAAACATGGATTCTTTTCAATTGCAAACTGCAATCCTAACATATATATGGGGAAGTCTAAATTCCAAAAGGGTTTAAAGTGAAAAATGCAGATAGTTCAAACCGGCAATAGGAAACAGACTGCGTAAACACGGTAAATGTTTCCCTGCATCCCGTTCCCTTTATTGAAGATGAACGAACTTCTCTCCAGATGCTCAGTTCTGAGAGATAAGTGTGTGTGAAAGCAATCTTTCACGTAGCATGTTGTTAACACATAGCTTTTTACATTTGCCAATTACACGGCATACATAAATAAGGGGCGGTAATAGTTCCAGCTCGGTTTTCCATTGAAAACTTCAGAAACTGCAAATAAGCCCTAGGAAACAGACTGAGATACCAGAGTAAAAGTTTCACCTGCAAACCGTTCCATATTTACCAGTTGAACGATTGTCTCTCCGCATGCTTATTTCTGAGAAATAAGTGTCTTGGCAATCTGTCCTTCTCCTAAATTTTTGGGAAAACAAAATTTCTTTTCAGTAGCAAACTACACTCCATATATATATATGGGGATGTGCTAGCCCCAATCGTTTTTTCAATGAAAACTGCAAGAATTTCAAACCGGCACTAAGAAAGGGACTGAGATATGCGAGTATGAGTTTCTCCTGCAACCGAAACATTTGTGCTAGATGAACGAATGACTCTCCACATGCTCAGATCTGAGAGATAAGTGTGTGTGAAAGCCGTCTTTCTGCTATCCTGTTGGGAACTCAAAGATTTTTTCACTTGCAAACTACACTCCACATATGTATAAGGGGTGATACAAGCTCCAAAACGATTTTGACGTTTCTCCACAAGCTCAGTTCTGAGAGAAAAATATGTGTGTAAGCCGTACTTCACCTAGCTTGTTGGGAACACAAAGATTTTTTTCTCTTGCAAACTACACTCCATATATATATAAAGGGTGATAAAATCTCCAAAATTATTTTACAGTTATATCAACAGGAAATTCAAACCGGCACTATGAAACACACTGAGAAAAAACAGTAAAAGTTTCCCCTGCAACTCGTTCCCTTTGTGCTAGGTAAACAAACGTCTCTCCACATCCTCAGTTCTCAGACATAATTGTCTGTGAATGTTGACCTTCAGCTATCTTGTTGGGAACACTAAGAATCTTTTCAGTTGCAAACAACATTCCATACATAAATGAGGTGTGGAAAATATTTCAACTCGGTTTTACAGGGTAAACGGCAGGAACTTCAAACCAGCAATGGGAAACAGGCTGAGACACCAGGGTAAAAGTTTCCCTTAGGACCAATTCCCTATGGTCCAGACGAATGAACACCTCTCCACATGCTCAGTTCTCAGAAATAAGTGTGTGTGAAAGCCATCCTTCACGTAAAATGTTGGTAACCCATAGCTTTTTACATTTGCCATTTCACGGCATACAAAAAGAAGGGGCGGTAATATTTTAAGCTCGGTTTCCAATTAAAAAATACAGGAACTGCAAATAAGCACTAGGAAACATACTGAGATACCAGAGTAAAAGTTTCACCTGCAAACCGTTCCATTTTTACCAGTTGAACGAGTGTCTCTCCACATGCTTAATTCTGAGAAATAAGTGTCTGTGCAATCTGTCATTCAACTAAATTTTTGGGAAAACAAATTTTCTTTTCAGTAGCAAACTTCAATCCATAAATATATATGGGGATGTGCTAGACCCAATCATTTTTTCAATGAAAATTGCAGGAAACTCAAACTGGCGCTAGGAAACTTTCTGAGAAACCAGAGTGAAAGTTTCCCCTGAGACCCGATCCATTTGTACTAGATGAACGAACGTCTCTCCACATGCTCAGTTCTGTGAGAAAACTGTGTGGGAAAGCCGTCCTTCAACTAGCTTGTTGGGAACTAATAGTTTCTTTTAATTTGCAAATTATAATCCATTCATTTATACGGGGTGGTAATAACTCCACCTCGGTTTTTCAGTGAGAACTGCAGGAAATTCAAACTGGCGCTAGGAAACTTTCTGAGAAACCATAGTGAAAGATTCCTCTGAAAAACTTTCCCTTTTGTTCAAGATGAACAAACGTCTCTCCACATGTTATGTTGTGAGAGATAACTGGGATTGAAAGCCGTCCTTCACCTAGATTGTTGGGAACACATAGTTCTTACATTTGCCAAATACACTGCACTCATATATAAGGGGTGCTACTAGCTCCAACTCTATTTTCCAGTGAAAACCTAGGAATTTCAAATCTGCACTAAGAAACAGACTGAGAAACCCGGGTAAAATTTCCCCTGCAACCATTTCCATTTTTGCCAGAAGGATGAACTTCTCTCCACATGCTCAGTTTTCAGAGATAAGTGTATATGAAAGCCTTCCTTCACGTAGATTGTTGGAAACTCAAAGAATCTTTTCAGTTGCAAACAACACTGCATAAATATTTATGGGGAGGTTCTTGCTTCAACTCGGTTTTATGGTGTAAACGGCAGGAACTTCAAACCGGCAATGGGAAACAGACTGAGAAACCAGAGCAAAAGTTTCTCTTAGAACCACTACCTTATCTGCAAGAAGAACGAACCTCTCTCCAAATGCTCATTTCTGAGAGACTTCTGTGTGTGAAAACCATCCTTCACATAGCTTGTTGGGAAAAGTGTTTCTATTCATTTGCCAATTACATTCCATAAATATATATGCGGAGGTACATGTTTCAACTCTGTTTACAGTGAAACATGGAGAAACTTCAAACCAGCAGAAGGAAACAAAATGATAAACCAGTGTAAAATTATCCCTGCAAGACTTTCCTTTTGTGCTAGAAGAACGAATGTCTCTCCACATGTTAAGTTCTGAGAGATAACTGTGTGTGAAATCATCCTTCAAATACCTTGTAGTGAACAAAAATTTTCTCTACCTTTGCAAACTACATTCCGTACATATATATGAGGATGTACTATCTCAACCTCGGTTTTACTGTGAAAACTGCTAGAACTTCAAAAATGCACTAGGAAACACAATAAGAAAACAGAGATAATGTTTCTTCTGCAACCCGTTCCCTTCGTGCAAGATGAATGAAATTATCTCCACATGCTCAGTTCTGAGAGATAAGTGTGTGTGTAAGCCGTCCTTCACCTAGCTTGTTGGGAACACAATTTCTTTTCAGTTAAAACTACACTCCATACATATATAAGCGCAGGTACTTGCTCCAACATGATTTTATACTGAAAATTGCAGAAACTTCAAACCGGCACTTGAAAACAGACTGAGAAACAAATATAAAAGTTTTCCCTGCAACACTTTCCCTTTGTCACACAGGAACGGATATCTCTCCACATGCTTATTTCTGAGAGAAAATTGTGTTTGAATTCCAAATTTCAACTTGCTTGTTAGGAACACGAAGTTTATTTTCTGTTGCAAACTACAATCCATACATGTATTTCGGGAAGACTATATCGAACATGGTTTTAAAGTGAAAATTGCAGGAACATCAAACCATCACTAGGAAACAGGCTAAGTAATAAAAGAAAAATTTCCCTGCAAACCTTTCCCTTTGGGCAAGTTTAAGAAACCTCTCTCCACATGCTCAGTTTTGAGCGATAAGTGTATGTGAAAGCCATCCTTCACCTAGCTTGATGTGAACACAGATTTTTTTTTATTTCCCAACTACACTGCATTCATATGTAAGGGGATTTACTAGCTCCAACTAGGTTTTCCCGTGAAAACTGCAGGAAATTCAAATCAGCGCTTGGAAACAGATAGAAATACCAGAGCAGAAGTTTCTCCTGCCACCATTTCCCTATGTGCCAGATGAAAGAACGTCTGTCCTCATGCTCATTTGTGAAGAGATATATGTGTGTGAAAGCCATCCTTCAACTAGCTTGTTGGGAACACAAAGATTTTTATGTTGTAAATTACACTCCATATATATATAAGGGAGGTAAAACTCCAAATCTATTTTACACAGGAAACTGCTTGAACTTCAATCCGGCACTAGGAAACAGACTGAGAAAACAGAGTAAATGTTTCCCTGCAACATTTCCCATTTGTGCAAGATGAAAGAAAGTCTCTCCACATGCTCAGTTCTTATAGATAATTGTGTTTCTCTGCCGTTTTTCACATTGCTTGTTGAGCAAACAAAGTTCTTTCAGTTGCAAACAACACTCCATATATATATATATTTGGAAGTACCAGCTACAAATCGATTTTCCAGTGAATACTGCAGAAATTTTAAACCGGCCCTAAGAAACAGTCTGAGAAAATCACGTGAAAATTTCAACAGCAATCCGCTCCATTTTTTGCTAGTTGAGCGAAAATCTCACCACATTCCCAGTTCTGAGAGATAAGTGACTGTAAATCCCAACTTCAGCTATCTTCTTGGGAACACAAATATTCTTTTCAGCTGCAAACAACAATCCATACATATATATGGGGAGGTTGTTGATTGAAATCGTTGTTACATTGAAAACTGCAAGAATTTCCAAACGGCACTAAGAAAGGGACTGAGATATCAGAGTATGAGATTTTCCTGCAACCCAAACATTTGTGCTAGATGAACAAACGTCTCTTCACATGCTCAGATCTGAGAGATAAGTGTGAGTGAAAGCCGTCTTTCTGCTATCCTGTTGGGAACTCAAAGGTTTTTTCACTTGTAAACTACACTCCATGTATATATAAAGGGTGGTAAAAGCTCCAAAACTATTTTACAGTGATAACTACAGGAAATTCAAACCGGCACTATGAACCACACTGAGAAACAACAGTAAAAGTTTCCCTGCAACTCGTTCTATTTGTGCTAGATAAACAAACGTCTCTCCACATCCTCAGTTTACAGAGATAAGTGTCGGTGAAAGCCGAACTTCAGCTATCTTGTTGGGAACACTAAGAATCTTTTCAGTTGCAAAAAACATTCCATATATATATGAGGTGTGGTACATGTTTCAACTCGGTTTTACAGGGTAAACGGCAGGAACTTCAACCCGGCAATGGGAAACTGACTGAGAAAACAGAGTAAAAGTTTCCCTTAGGACCAATTCCCTATGGTCCAGATGAATGATCTCCTCTCCACATGCTCAGATCTGAGAGATAATTTTGTGTGTAAGCCGTCCTTCACCTAGATTTTTGGGAACACAATTACTATTCAGTTGAAATTTCACTCCATTCATTATATGGGGAGGTGCTAATTTTAACTCTTTTTAACAGTGAAACATAGAGGAAAGTCAAACCAGCAGTAGGAAACAGAAAGATAAACAGGAGAAGAATTTTCCATGCAACATTTTCCTTTTGTGTCAAATGAACGAACGTCTCTCCACATGCTAAGTTCTGAGAGATAAGAGAGTGTGAAAGCCATCCTTCACATAAATTGTTTGGAAAAAAAGGTTCTCTTCAATTCCAATCTACAATCATTACATATATTTGTGGATGAAATATCTCCACCTCGGTTTTAATGTGAAAACTGCAGGAGCTTCAAACCGGTACTAGGAGACAGACTGAGAAACCAGAGATGCTCAGTTCTGAGAGATAAGTGTGTGAAAGCCATTCTTCACGTAGCTTGTTGTTAACACATAGTTTTTACATTTGCCAATTACACGGCATACATAAATAAGGGGCGGTAGTAGTTCCAGCTCGGTTTTCCAGTGAAAACTACAGGAACTGCAAATAAGCCCTAGGAATCAGACTGAGATACCAGAGTAAAATTTTCACCTGCAACCCGTTCCATTTTCCCACTTGAACGATTGTCTCTACACATGCTTAGTTCTGAGAAATAAGTGTCTGTGCAATCTGTCCTTCACCTAAATTTTTGGGAAAACAAAGTTTCTTTTCAGTAGCAAACTACACTCCATAACTACACTCCATACCACATATGGGGATGTGCTAGCCCCGATCGTTTTTTCAATGAAAATTGCAGGAAATTCAAACCGGCACTAGGAAACAAAATGGGAAACCAGAGGAAATATTTCCCCTGAGACACGATCCATTTGTAATAGTTGAATGAACGTCTCTCAACATGCTCAATTCTGTGAGAAAACTTTGTGGGAATGCCGTCCTTCAACTAGCTTGTTGGAAACAGATAGTTTCTTTTTATTTGCAAATTACAAACCATACATTTATACGGGGTGGTAATAACTCCACCTCGGTTTTTCAGTGAGAACTGCAAGAAATTCAAACTGGCGCTAGGAAACATTCTGAGAAACCAGAGTGA
Organism: Camelus dromedarius; assembly: GCF_036321535.1. NCBI lineage: Eukaryota > Metazoa > Chordata > Mammalia > Artiodactyla > Camelidae > Camelus > Camelus dromedarius. The sequence continues at coordinate 8,613,817 of NC_087473.1, read as the reverse complement.
ATGATTCCTCTGCAAATCTTTCCCTTTTGTTCAAGATGAACAAACGTCATTCCACATGCTATGTTGTTAGAGATAATTGGGATTGAAAGCAGTCCTTCACCTAGATTGTTGGGAACACATAGTTTTTACATTTGCCAAATACACTGCACTCATATATAAGGGGTGCTACTAGCTCCAACTCGAATTTCCAGTGAAAACGTAAGAATTTCAAATCTGCACTAAGAAACCAACTGAGAAACCCGGGTACAATTTCCCCTGCAAATCTTTCCATTTTTGTCAGAATTATGAACTTCTCTCCACATGCTCAGTTCTCAGAGATAAGTGTCTGTGAAAGCCTTCCTTCCCGTAGATTGTGGGAAACACAAAGAATCTCTTCAGTTGCAAACAACACTGTAGAAATATATATGGGGAGGTTCTTGTTTCAAATCGGTTTTATATTGTAAACGGCAGGATCTTCAAACCGGCAATGGGAAACAGACTGAGATTCCAGAGCAAAAGATTCTCTTAGAACCACTACCTTATCTGCAAGAAGAACGAACCTCTCACCAAATGCTCATTTCTGAGAGAATTCTATGTGTGAAAACCATCCTTCACATAGATTGTTGTGAACACAGTTTCTATTCTTTTGCCAAATACTTTCAATACATATATATGGGGAGGTACTTGTTTCAACTCTGCTTTACAGTGAAACATGGAGAAACTTCCAACAAGCAGTAGGAAACAAAATGATAAACCAGAGTAAAATTTTCCCTGCAACACTTTCCTTTTGTGCCAGAAGAACGAATATATCTCCACATGTTATGTTCTGAGAGATAAATGTGTGTGAAAACATCGTTCAACTACCTTGTATTGATCAAAAATTTTCTCTAACTTTGCAAACTACATTCCGTACATATATATGAGGATGTACTATTTTCACCTCGGTTTTACTGTGAAAACTGCAGGAACTTCAAAAATGCACTAGGAAACACAATAAGAAACCAGAGTTAATGTATCTCCTGCAACCCGTTCCCTTCTTGCAAGATGAATGAAATTATCTCCACATGCTCAGTTCTGAGAGATAATTGTGTGTGTAAGCCGTCCTTCACCTAGCTTGTTGGGAACACAATTTCTTTTCAGTTAAAACTACACTCCATACATATATATGCGCAGGTAAATTCTCCAACATTGTTTTATTGTGAAAATTGCAGGAACTTTAAACCGGCACTTGAAAACAGAATGAGAAACAAAAGTAAAAGTTTCTCCTGCAAAATTTCCCTTTGTCACACAGGAACGGACATCTCTCCACATGCTTATTTCTGAGAGAAAATTTTGTTGAATTCCATTCTTCAACTTGCTTGTTAGGAACACAAAGTTTATTTTCTCTTGCAAACTACAATCCATACATGTATTTCGGGAAGTTTAGCTCGAAAAAGGTTTTAAAGTGAAAAATGCAGGAACATCAATCCATCACTAAGAAACAGGCTAAATAACCAGAGTAAAATAACCCTGCAAAACGTTCCCTTTGTGCAAGTTTAAGAAACCTCTCTCCACATGCTCAGTTTTGAGCGATAAGTGTGTGTGAAAGCCTTCCTTCCACTAGCTTGATGGGAAAACAGAGGTTTTTTTATTTCCCAACTACACTGAATTCATATATAATGGGAGGTAATAGCTCCAACTAGGTTTTCCCGTGAAAACGGCAGGAAATTCAAATCAGCGCTTGGAAACAGATAGAAATACCAGAGCAGAAGTTTCTCCTGCCACATTTTCCCTATGTGCCAGATGAACGAACGTGTGCCCTCATGCTAATTTGTGAAGAGATATATGTTTGTGAAAGCCATCCTTCACCTAGCTTGTTGGGAACACAAAGATTTTTATGTTGTAAGCTACACTCCATACATATATAAGGGAGGTAAAAACTCCAACACTATTTTACACTGGAAACTGCTTGATTTTCACACCGGCACTAGGAAACAGACTGAGAAAACAGAGTAAATGTTTCCCTGCAACACTTTCCATTTGTGCAAGATGAAAGAAAGTCTCTCCACATGCTCAGTTCTTATAGATAATTGTGTTTCAGTGCCGTTTTTCACCTAGCTTGTTGAGCACACAAAGTTCCTTTTCAGTTGCAAACAACACTCCATATATATATATATTTGGAAGTACCAGCTACAACTCGGTTTTCCAGTGAATACTGCAGAAATTTTAAACCGGCACTAAGAAACAGACAGAGAAAATCATGTAAAAATTTCAACTGCAATCCGTTCCCTTTTTGCTAGATGAACGATCATCTCTCCAAATTCACAGTTCCGAGAGATAAGTGAGTGTGAATCCCAACTTAAGCTATCTTTTTGGGAACACAAACATTCTTTTCAGCTGCAAACAACAATTCATACTTATGTATGGGGAGGTTGTTGATTGAAATTGTTGTTACATTGAAAAATTCAAGAATTTCCAACCGGCACTAAGAAAGGGACTGAGATATCAGAGTGTGAGTTTTTCCTGCAACCGAAACATTTGTGCTAGATGAACGAACGACTCTTCACATGCTCAGATCTGAGAGATAATTGTGTGTGAAAGCCGTCTTTCAGCTATCCTGTTGGGAACTCAAAGATTTTTTCACTTGCAAACTACACTCCATATATATAATTTTGGTGATACAAGCTCCAAAACGATTTTGACTTTTTTCCACAAGCTCAGTTCTGAGAGAAAAATTTGTGTGAAAGCCGTCCTTCACCTAGCTTGTTGGGAACACAAAGATTTTTTTCACTTGCAAACTACACTACATATATATATAAAGGGTGGTAAAAGCTCCAAAACGGTTTTACAGTGATAACTACAGGAAATTCAAACCGGCACTATGAAACACACTGAGAAACAACAGTAAAAGTTTCCCCTGCAACTCGTTCTCTTTGTGCTAGATAAACAAACGTCTCTCCACATCCTCAGTTCTCAGAGATAATTGTCTGTGAAAGCCGACCTTCAGCTATCTTGTTGGGAACACTAAGAATCTTTTCAGTTGCAAAAAACATTCCATATATATATGTGGTGTTTTACATGTTTCAACTCGGTTTTACAGGGTAAACGGCAGGAATTTCAAACAGGCAATGGGAAACAGACTGAGAAACCAGAGTAAAATTTTCCGTTAGGACCAAACCCCTATGGTCCAGACGAATGAACCCCTCTCCGCATGCTCAGTTCTGAGAGATAATTGTGTGTGTAAGCTGTCCTTCACCAAGCTTGTTGGGAACACAATTACTATTCAGTTGCAAATTTCACTCCATACATTATATGGGGACGTGCTAATTTCAACTCTTTTTAACAGGGAAACATAGAGGAAAGTCAAACCGGCAGAAGGAAACAGACAGATAAACAGGAGTAGAATTATCCATGCAAAATTTTCCCTTTGTGTCAGATTAACGAACGTCTCTCCACATGCTATGTTCTGAGAGATAAGAGTGTGTGAAACCATCCTTCACATAAATTGTTGGGAAAAAAAGGTTCTCTTCAATTGCAATCTACAATCCTTACATATATTTGGGGACGAAATATCTCCACCTCGGTTTTAATGTGAAAACCGCAGGATTTTCAAACAGGCACTAGCAGACAGTCTGAGAAATCAGAGATAAAGTTCCCCAGCGAACAGTTCCCTTCATGCAAGTTGAACGAACGTTTCTACACATGCTCAGATCTGAGAGATAAGTGTGTATGAAAGCCGTTTTTCACCTAGCTTGTTCTGAAAACATGGATTCTTTTCAATTGCATACTGCAAACCTTACATATATATGGGGAGGTCTAGCTTCCAAAAGGTTTTAAAGTGAAAAATGCAGGAAGTTCAAACAGGCAATAGGAAACAGACAGCGTACACAGGGAAAATGTTTCCCCTGCATCCCTTTCCCTACATTGAAGATGAAGGAACGTCTCTCCAGATGCTCAGTTCTGAGATATAAGTGCGTGTAAGCCATCCTTCACGTAGGTTGTTGTTAACACATAGCTTTTTACATTTGAAAATTACACGGCATACATAAATAAGGGGCGGTAGTAGTTCCAGCTCGGTTATCCAGTGAATATTACAGGAACTGCCAATAAGCCCTAGGAAACAGACTGAGATACCAGAGTATAAGTTTCAACTGCAAACTGTTCCATTTTTATCACTTGAACGATTGTCTCTCCACATGTTTAGTTCTGAGAAATAAGTGTCTGTGCAATCTGTGCTTCACCTAAATTTTTGGGAAAACATAGTTTCTTTTCAATAGCAAACAACACTCCATAAATATATATGGGGTTGTGCTAGCCCCAATCGTTTTTTCAATGAAAATTGCAGTAAATTCAAACCGGCACTAGGAAACACAATGAGAAACCAGAGTAAAAATTTCCCCTGAGACCCGATCCATTTGTACTAGATGAACGAACGTCTCTCCACATGCTCAGTTCTGTGAGAAAACTGTGTGGGAGAGCCGTACTTCAACTAGCTTGTTGGGAAAAGATATTTTCTTTTAATTTGCAAATTACAATCCATACAATTATACGGGGTGGTAATAACTCCACCTCGGTTTTTCAGTGAGAACTGCAGGAAATTCAAACTGGCGCTAGGAAACATTCTGAGAAACCAGAGTGAATGATTCCTCTGCAAAACTTTCACTTTTGTTCAAGATGAACAAACGTCATTCCACATGCTATGTTGTTAGAGATAACTGGGATTGAAAGCCGTCCTTCACCTAGATTGTTGGGAACACATAGTTTTTACATTAGCCAAATACACTTCACTCATATATAAGGGGTGCTACTATCTCCAAATCAATTTTCCAGTGAAAACCTAGGATTTTCAAATCTGCACTAAGAAACAAACTGAGAAACCCAGGTAAAATTTCCCCTGCAAACCTTTCCAAATTGCCAGAAGTATGAACTTCTCTCCACATGCTCAGTTCTCAGAGATAAGTGTCTGTGAAAGCCTTCCTTCATGTAGATTGTTGGAAACACAATGAATCTTTTCAGTGGCAAACAACACTGCATAAATATATATGGGGAGGTTCTTGCTTGAACTCGGTTTTATGGAGTAAACGGCAGGATCTTCAAACAGGAAATGGGAAACAGACTGAGAAACCAGAACAAAAGTTTCTCTTAAAACCACTACCTTATCTGCAAGAAGAACGAACCTCTCTCCAAATGCTCATTTATGAGAGACTTCTGTGTGTGAAAACCATCCTTCACATAGCTTGTTGGGAACACAGATTCTATTCATTTGCCAATTACATTCCATACATATATATGGGGAGGTACTAGTTTCAACTCTGCTTTACAGTGAAACATGGAGAAACTTCAAACCAGCAGTAGGAAACTAAATGATAAACCAGAGTAAAATTTTCCCTGCAACACTTTCCTTTTGTGCCAGAAGAACGAATGTCTCTCCACATGTTAAATTCTGAGAGATATCAATGTGTGAAAACATCCTTCAACTACCTTTTAGTGAACAAAATTTTTCTCTACCTTTGCATACTACATTCCTTACATATAAATGAGGATGTACTGTCTCCAACTCGGTTTTACTGTGAAAACTGCAGGAACTTCAAAAATGCACTAGGAATCACAATAAGAAACCAGAGTTAATGTTTCTCCTGGAACCCGTTCCCTTCGTGCAAGATGAATGTAATTATCTCCACATGCTCATTTCTGAGAGATAAGTGTGTGTGTAAGCCGTCCTTCACCTAGCTTGTTGGGAACACAATTTCTTTTCAGTTACAACTAGACTCCATACATATATATGAGCAGGTACTGGCTCCAACATGGTTTTATACTGAAAATTGCAGAAACTTCAAACCGGCACTTGAAAACTGAATGAGAAACAAAAGTAAAATTTCTCCTGCAACACTTTCCCTTTGTCACACAGGAACGGACATCTCTTCACATGCTTATTTCTGAGAGAAAATTGTGTTTGAAATCCATCCTTCAACTTGCTTGTTAGGAACACAAAGTTTATTTTCCGTTGCAAACTACTATCCATACATGTATTTCGGGAAGTCTAGCTCGAAAAAGTTTTTAAAGTGAAAAATGCAGGAACATCAATCCATCACTAGGAAAGAGGCTATTTAAGCAGAGTAAAATTCCCCTCCAAACCGTTCCCTTTGGGCAAGTTTAACAAACCTCTCTCCACATGCTCAGTTTTGAGCGATATATGTGTGTGTGAATGCCTTCCTTCCCATAACTTGATGGGAACACAGTTTTTTTTATTTCCCAACTACACTGCATTCATATATAAAGGGAGGTACTAGCTCCAACTAGGTTTTCCCGTGAAAAATGCAGGAAATTCAAATCAGCGCTTGGAAACAGATAGAAATACCAGAGCAGAAGTTTCTCTTGCCACCATTTCCCTATGTGCCACATGAACGAACGTCTGTCCTCATGCTCATTTGTGAAGAGATATATGTGTGTGAAAGCCATCCTTCAGCTAGCTTGTTGGGAACACAGAGATTTTTATGTTGTAAGTTACACTCCATACATATATAAGGGAGGTAAAAAGTCCAACTCTATTTTACACTGGAAACTGCTTGAACTTCAAACCGGCACTAGGATTCAGACTGAGAAAACAGAGTAAATGTTTCCTGCAAACCTTTCCACTTGAGCAAGATGAAAGAAAGTCTCTCCACATGCTCAGTTCTTATAGATAATTGTGTTTCAGTGCCGTTTTTCACCTTGCTTGTTGAGCACACATAGTTCCTTTTCAGTTGCAAACAACACTCCATATATATATATATTTGGAAGTACCAGCTACAACTCGGATTTCCAGTGAAAACTGCAGAAATTCTAAACTGGCCCTACGAAAGAGACTGAGAATATCACGTGAAAATTTCAACTGCAAACCGCTCCATTTTTAGCTAGTTGAACTAACATCTCACCACATTCCCAGTTCCGAGGGATAAGTGAGTTTGAATCCCAACTTCAGCTATCTTGTTGGGAAAACAAACTTTCTTTTCAGCTGCAAACAACAATCCATACATATATATGGGGAGGTTGTTGATTGAAATCGTTGTTACATTGAAAACTGCAAGAATTTCCAACCGGCACTAAGAAAGGGACTGAGATATCAGAATATGAGTTTTTCCTGCAACCGAAAAATTATTGCTAGATGAACGAATGACTCTTCACATGCTCATATCTGAGAGATAATTGTGTGTGAAAGCCGTCTTTCAGCTATCCTGTTGGGAACTCAAAGATTTTTTCACTTGCAAACTACACTGCATATATATAAAAGGGGTGATACAAGCTCCAAAACGATTTTGAAGTTTCTCCACAAGCTCAGTTCTGAGAGAAAAATTTGTGTGAAAGCCGTCCTTCACCAAGCTTGTTGGGAACACAAAGATTTTTTTCACTTGCAAACTACACTCCATATATATATAAAGGGTGGTAAAACTCCAAAATTGTTTTACAGTGATAACTACAGGAAATTCAAACCGGCACTATGAAACAAACTGAGAAACAACAGTAAAAGGTTCCCTGCAACTCGTTCTCTTTGTGCTAGATAAACAAACGTCCCTCCACATCCTCAGTTCTCAGAGATAATTGTCTGTGAAAGCCGATATTCAGCTATCTTGTTGGGAACACTAAGAATCTTTTCAGTTGCAAAAAACATTCCATATATATGTGAGATATGGTACATGTTTCTACTCGGTTTTACAGGGTAAACGGCAGGAAATTCAACCCGGCAATGGGAAACAGACTGAGAAACCAGAGTAAAAGTTCCCCTTAGGACCAAACCCCTATGGTCCAGACGAATGATCCCCTCTCCACATGCTCAGTTCTGAGAGATAATTTTGTGTGTAAGCTGTCCTTCACCTAGCTTGTTGGGAACACAATTACTATTCAGTTGCAAATTTCACTCCATATATTATATGGGGAAGTGCTAACTTCAAATCTTTTTAACAGGGAAACATAGAGGAAAGTCAAACCGGCAGAAGGAAACGGACAGATAAACAGGAGAAGAATTATCCATGCAAAATTTTCCCTTTGTGTCAGATTAACGAACGTCTCTCCACATGCTATGTTCTGAGAGATAAGAGTGTGTGAAAGCCATCCTTCACATAAATTGTTGGGAAAAAAAGATTCTCTTCAATTGCAATCTACAATCCTTACATATATTTGGGGATGAAATAACTCCACCTCGGTTTTAATATGAAAACGGCAGGATTTTCTAACCGGCATTAGGAGACAGACTGAGAAATCAGAGATAAAGTTTCCCAGCGAGCAGTTCCCTTCGTGCAAGTTGAACGAACGTTTCTACACATGCTCAGATCTGAGAGATAAGTGTGTATGAAAGCCGTTTTTCACCTAGCTTGTTCTGAAAACATGGATTCTTTTCAATTGCAAACTGCAATCCTTACATATATATGGGGAGGTCTAGCTTCCAAAAGGTTTTAAAGTGAAAAATGCAGGAAGTTCAAACCGGCAATAGGAAACAGACTGCGTACACAGGTTAAATGTTTCCCCTGCATCCCTTTCCCTACATTGAAGATGAAGGAACGTCTCTCCAGATGCTCAGTTCTGAGAGATTAATTTGTGTAAGCCATCATTCACGTAGCTTGTTGTTAACACATAGTTTTTACAATTGCCAATTACACGGCATACATAAATAAGGGGCGGTAGTAGTTCCAGCTCAGTTTTCCAGTGTAAATTACAGGAACTGCCAATAAGCCCTAGGAAACAGTCTGAGATACCAGAGTAAAAGTTTCAACTGCAAACCGTTCCATTTTTACCACTTGAACGATTGTCTCTCCACATGCTTAGTTCTGAGAAATAAGTGTCTGTGCAATCTGTGCTTCACCTAAATTTTTGGGAAAACATAGTTTCTTTTCAATAGCAAACAACACTCCATAAATATATATGGGGTTGTGCTAGCCCCAATCGTTTTTTCAATGAAAATTGCAGTAAATTCAAACCGGCACTAGGAAACACAATGAGAAACCAGAGTAAAAATTTCCCCTGAGACCCGATCCATTTGTACTAGATGAACGAACGTCTCTCCACATGCTCAGTTCTGTGAGAAAACTGTGTGGGAGAGCCGTACTTCAACTAGCTTGTTGGGAAAAGATATTTTCTTTTAATTTGCAAATTACAATCCATACAATTATACGGGGTGGTAATAACTCCACCTCGGTTTTTCAGTGAGAACTGCAGGAAATTCAAACTGGCGCTAGGAAACATTCTGAGAAACCAGAGTGAATGATTCCTCTGCAAAACTTTCACTTTTGTTCAAGATGAACAAACGTCATTCCACATGCTATGTTGTTAGAGATAACTGGGATTGAAAGCCGTCCTTCTCCTAGATTGTTGGGAACACATAGTTTTTACATTAGCCAAATACACTTCACTCATATATAAGGGGTGCTAATATCTCCAACTCAATTTTCCAGTGAAAACCTAGGAATTTCAAATCTGCACTAAGAAACAAACTGAGAAACCCGGGTAAAATTTCCCCTGCAAACCTGTCCAATTTGCCAGAAGTATGAACTTCTCTCCACATGCTCAGTTCTCAGAGATAAGTGTCTGTGAAAGCCTTCCTTCACGTAGATGGTTGGAAACCCAAACAATCTTTTCAGTGGCAAAAAACACTGCATAAATATATATGGGGAGGTTCTTGCTTGAACTCGGTTTTATGGAGTAAATGGCAGGATCTTCAAACAGGAAATGGGAAACAGACTGAGAAACCAGAGCAAAAGTTTCTCTTAGAAACACTACCTTATCTGCAAGAAGAACGAACCTCTCTCCAAATGCTCATTTCTGAGAGACATCTGTGTGTGAAAACCATCCTTCACATAGCTTGTTGGGAACACAGTTTCTATTCATTTGCCAATTACATTCCATAAATATATATGGGGAGGTACTAGTTTCAACACTGCTTTACAGTGAAACATGGAGAAACTTCAAACCAGCAGTAGGAAACTAAATGATAAACCAGAGTAAAATTTTCCCTGCAACACTTTCCTTTTGTGCCAGAAGAACGTATGTCTCTCCACATGTTAAATACTGAGAGATAACAGTGTGTGAAACAATCCTTCAACTACCTTGTAGTGAACAAAAATTTTCTCTACCTTTACATAGTACATTCTTTACATATATATGAGGATGTATTATCTCCACCTCGGTTTTACTGTGAAAACTGCAGGAAATTCAAAAATGCACTAGGAAACACAATAAGAAACCAGAGTTAATGTTTCACCTACAACCCGTTCCCTTCGTGCAGGATGAATGAATTTATCTCCACATGCTCAGTTCAGAGAGATAAGTGTGTGTGTAAGCCGTCCTTCAGCTAGCTTGTTGGGAACACAATTTCTTTTCAGTTAAAACTACACTCCATACATACATATGCGCATGTACATGCTCCAACATGGTTTTATACAGAAAATTGCAGAAACTGCAAACCGGCACTTCAAAACAGAATGAGAAACAAAAGTAAAAGTGTCTCCTGCAACACTTTCCCTTTGTCACACAGGAACGGACATCTGTCCACATGCTTATTTCTGAGAGAAAATTGTGTTTGATATCCAACCTTCAACTTGTTTGTTAGTAACACAAAGTTTATTTTCTGTTTCAAACTAAATTCCATAAATGTATTTCGGGAAGCCTAGCTCGAACATGGTTTTAAAGTGAAAAATGCAGGAACATCAATCCATCACTAGGAAACAGGTTATGTAAGCAGAGTAAAATACCCCTTCAATCCATTCCCTTTGGGCAAGTTTAAGAAACCTCTCTCCACATGCTCAGTTTTGAGCGATAAGTGTGTTTGAAAGCCTTCCTTCCCCTAACTTGATGGGAACACAGAGTTTTTTTTATTTCCCAACTACACTGCATTCATATATAAAGGGAGGTACTAGCTCCAACTAGGTTTTCCCGTGAAAAATGCAGGAAATTCAAATCAGCGCTTGGAAACAGATAGAAATACCAGAGCCGAAGTATCTCCTGCCACCATTTCCCTATGGGCCACATGAATGAACGTCTGCCCTCATGCTCATTTGTGAAGAGATATATGTGTGTGAAAGCCATCCTTCAGCTAGCTTGTTGGGAACACAAAGATTTTTATGTTGTAAACTTCACTCCATAAATATATAAGGGAGGTAAAAAGTCCAACTCTATTTTACACTGGAAACTGCTTGAACTTCAAACCGGCACTAGGAAGCAGACTGAGAAAAAAGAGTAAATGTTTCCCTGCAAACCTTTCCATTTGTGCAAGATGAAAGAAAGTCTCTCCACATGCTCAGTTCTTATAGATAATTGTGTTTCAGTGCCGTTTTTCACCTTGCTTGTTGAGCACACAAAGTTCCTTTTCAGTTGCAAACAACACTCCATATATATATATATTTGGAAGTACCAGCTACAACTCGGTTTTCCAGTGAATACTGCAGAAATTTTAAACCGGCCCTAAGAAACAGACTGAGAAAATCACGTGAAAATTTCAACTGCATACCGCTCCATTTTTTGCTAGTTGAACGAATATCTCAACACATTCCCAGTTCCGAGAGATAAGTGAGTGTGAATCCCAACTTAAGCTATCTTGTTGGGAACACAAACTTTCTTTTCAGCTGCAAACAACAATCCATACATATATATGGGGAGGTTGTTGATTGAAATAGTTGTTACATTGAAAAATTCAAGAATTTCCAACCGGCATTAAGAAAGGGACTGAGATATCAGAGTGTGAGTTTTTCCTGCAACCGAAATATTTGTGCTAGATGAACGAATGACTCTTCACATGCTCAGATCTGAGAGATAATTGTGTGTGAAAGCCGTCTTTCAGCTATCCTGTTGGGAACTCAAAGATTTTTTCACTTGCAAACTACACTCCATATATATATAAGGGGTGATACAAGCTCCAAAACGATTTTCACGTTTCTCCACCAGCTCATTTCTGAGAGAAAAATTTGTGTGAAAACCGTACTTCACCTAGCTTGTTGAGAACACAAAGATTTTTTTCACTTTCAAACTACACTCCATATATATATAAAGGGTGGTAAAATCCCCAAAACTCTTTTACAGTGATAACTACAGGAAATTCAAACTGGCACTATGAAACACACTGAGAAACAACAGTAAAAGTTTCCCCTGCAACTTGTTCTATTTGTGCTAGATAAACAAATGTCTCTCCACATCCTCAGTTCTCAGAGATAATTGTCTGTGAAAGCCGACCTTCAGCTATCTTGTTGGGAACACTAAGAATCTTTTCAGTGGCAAAAAGCATTCCATATATATATGAGGTGTGGTACATGTTTCAAATCGGTTTTACAGGGTAAACGGCAGGAATTTCAAACCGGCAATGGGAAACAGACTGAGAAACCAGAGTAAAATTTTCCGTTAGGACCAATCCCCTATGGTCCAGATGAATGAACCCATCTCCACATGCTCAGTTCTGAGAGATAATTGTGTGTGTAAGCTGTCCTTCACCTAGCTTGTTGCGAACACAATTACTATACAGTTGCAAATTTCACTCCATACATTATATGGGAAGGTGCTAACTTCAACTCTTTTTAACAGGGAAACATAGAGGAAAGTCAAACCGGCAGAAGGAAACGGACAGATAAACAGGAGAAGAATTATCCATGCAACATTTTCCCTTTGTGTCAGATTAACGAACGTCTCTCCACATGCTTAGTTCTGAGAGATAAGTGTGTGTGAAAGCCATCCTTCACATAAATTGTTGGGAAAAAAGGATCTCTTCAATTGCAATCTACACTCCTTACATATATTTGGGGATGAAATATCTCCACCTCGGTTTTAATGTGAAAACCGCAGGATTTTCTAACCGGCACTATGAGACAGACTGAGAAATCAGAGATAAAGTTTCACAGCGACCAGTTCCATTCGTGCAAGTTGAACGAACGTTTCTACACATGCTCAGATCTGAGAGATAAGTGTGTATGAAAGCCGTTTTTCACCTAGCTTGTTCTGAAAACATGGATTCTTTTCAATTGCAAACTGCAAACCTTACATATATATGGGGAGGCCTAGCTTGCAAATGGTTTTAAAGTGAAAAATGCAGGAAGTTCAAACCGGCAATAGGAAACTGACTGCGTACCCAGGGTAAATATTTCCCCTGCATCCCGTTCCCTTCATTGAAGATGAAGGAAAGTCTCTCCAGATGCTCAGTTCTGAGAGATAAGCGTGTGTGAAAGCCTTCCTTCACGTAGCTTGTTGTTAACACATAGTTTTTACATTTGCCAATTACACGGCATACATAAATAACTGGCGGTAGTAGTTCCAGCTCGGTTTTCCAGTGAAAACTACAGGAACTGCAAATAAGCCCTAGGAAACAGACTGAGATACCAGATTAAAAGTTTCACCTGCAACCCATTCCATTTTTACCAGTTGAACGATTGTCTCTCCACATGCTTATTTCTGAGAAATAAGTGTCTGTGCAATCTGTCCTTCACCTAAATTTTTGGGAAAAAAAAGTTACTTTTCAGTAGCAAACTACACTCCATAAATATATATGGGGATGTGCTAGCCCCAATCGTTTTTTCAATGAAAATTGCAGGAAATTCAAACTTGCACTAGGAAACACAATGAGAAACCAGAGTAAAAATTTCCCCTGAAACCATATCCATTTGTGCTAGATGAACGAACGTCTCTCCACATGCTCAGTTCTGTGAGAAAACTGTGTGGGAATGCCGTCCTTCAACTAGCTTGTTGGGAACAGAAAGTTTCTTCTAATTTGCCAATTATAATCCATATATTTATACAGGGTGGTAATAACTCCACCTCGGTTTTTCAGGGAGAACGGCAGGAAATTCAAACTGGCGCTAGGAAACCTTCAAAGAAACCAGAGTGAGAGATTCCCCTGCAAAACTTTCCCTTTTGTTCAAGATGAACAAACGTCACTCCACATGCTATGTTGTTAGAGATAACTGGGATTGAAAGCTGTCCTTCACCTAGATTGTTGGGAACACATAATTTTTACATTTGCCAAATAACCTGCACTCATATATAAGGGGTGCTACTAGCTTCAACTCGATTTTCCAGTGAAAACCTAGGAATTTCCAATCTGCACTAAGAAACAAACTGAGAAACACAGGTAAAATTTCCCCTGCAACCGTTTCCATTTTTGCCAGAAGAATGAACATCTCTCCACATGCTCAGTTCTCAGTGATATGTGTCTGTGAAAGCCTTTCTTCACGTAGATTGTTGGAAAAACAAAGAATATTTTCAGTTGCAAACAACACTGCAAACATATATATGGGAAAGTTCTTGCTTCAACTCGTTTTTATGGTGTAAACGGCAGGAACTTCAAACCGGCAATGGGAAACAGACTGAGAAACCAGAGCAATAGTTTCTCTTAGAACCACTATCTTATCTGCAAGAAGAACGATCCTCTCTCCAAATGCTCATTTCTGAGAGACATGTGTGTGAAAACCATCCTTCACATAGCTTGTTGGGAACACAGTTTCTATACATTTGCCAACTATTTTCCATACATATATAAAGGGAGGTACTAGTTTCAACTCTGCTTTACAGTGAATCATGGAGAAAGTTCCAACCAGCAGTAGGAAACCAAATGATAAAACAGATTAAAATTTTCCCTGCAAAAATTTCCTTTTATGCCGGAAGAACGAATGTCTCTACACATGTTAATTTCTGAGAGATAAAAGTGTGTGAAACCATCCTTCAACTACCTTGTAGTGAACAAATATTTTCTCTAACATTGCAAACTACATTCCGTACATATATATGAGGATGTACTATCTCCACCTCGGTTTTACTGTGAAAACTGCAGGAACTTCAAAAATGCACTAGGAAACACAATAAGAAACCAGAGTTAATGTTTCTCCTGCAACCCGTTTCCTTTGAGAAAGATGAATGAACTTATCTCCACATACTCAGTTCTGAGAGATAAGTGTGTGTGTAAGCCGTCCTTCACCTAGCTTGTTGGGAACACAATTTCTTTTCAGTTATAAACTACACTCCATACATATATATGCGCAAGTGCTTGCTCCAACATGTTTTTATAGTGAAAACTGCAGGAAATTCAAACCGGCACTTGAAAACAGTATGAGAAACAAAAGTAAAAGTTTCTCCTGCAACACTTTCCCTTTGTCTCACAGGAACGGACATCTCTCCACATGCTTATTTCTGAGAGAAAATTGTGTTTGATATCCATCCTTCAACTTGCTTGTTAGAAACACAAAGTTTATATTCTGTTGCAAACTAAAATCCATACATGTATTTCGGGAAGTCTAGCTCGAACATGGATTTAAAGTGAAAAATGCAGGAATATCAAAACATCACTAGGAAACAGACTAAGTTACCAGAGTAAAAGTTACAAATGCAAACTTTACCCTTTGTGCAAGTTTAAGAAACAACTCTCCACATGCTCAGTTTTCAGCGATAAGTGTGTGTGAAAGTCTTCCTTCCCCTAGCTTGATGGGAACACAGATTTTTTTTATTTCCCATCTAAACTGTATTCATATATAAGGGGAGGTACTAGCTCCAACTAGATTTTCCCGTGAAAACTGCAGGAAATTCAAATCAGCGCTAGGAAACAGATAGAAATACCAGAGCAGAAGTTTCTCCTGCCAACTTTTCCCTATGTGCCAGATGAAAGAACGTCTGTCCTCATGCAGAGTTGTGAAGATATATATGTGTGTGAAAGCCATCCTTCACCTAGCTTGTTAGGAACACAAAGATTTTTATGTTGTAAAATACACTCCTTATATATATAAGGGAGGTACAAACTCCAAATCTATTTTACACTGGAAACTGCTTGAACTTCAAACCGGCACTAGGAAATAGACTGAGAAACCAGAGTAAATGTTTCCCTGCAACCCTTTCCATTTGTGCAAGATGAAAGAAAGTCTCTCCACATGCATAGTTCTTATAGATAATTGTGTGTCAGTGCAGATTTTTACCTTGCTTCTTGAGCACACAAAGTTCTTTTTCAGTTGCAAACAACAATCCATATATATATATATTTGGAAGTACCAGCTACAACTCGGTTTTTAAGTGATTACTGCAGAAATTTTAAACCGGCCCTAAGAAACAGACTGAGAAAATCACGTGAAAATTTCATCTGCAAACCGCTCCCTTTTTGCTAGATTAACGAAAATCTCTCTATATTCCCAGTTCCGAGAGTTAATTGAGTGTGAATCCCAAATTCAGCTATCTTGTTGGGAATACAAAGTTTCTTTTCAGCTGCAAACAACAATCCATACATATATATGGGGAGGTTGTTGATTGAAATCGGTGTTACATTGAAAACTTCAAGAATTTCAAACAGGCACTAAGAAAGGGAAGGAGAAATCAGAGTATGAGTTTCTCCTGCAACCGAAACATTTGTGCTAGATGAACGAACGTCTCTCCACAAGCTAAGTCCTGAGAGATAAGAATGTGTGAAAGCCATCCTTCACATAAATTGTTGGGAAAAAAAACTTTCTCTTCAAATGCTTTATTCAATTCGTACATATATTTGGGTATGTAATATCTCCACCTCGGTTTTAATATGAAAACTGCAGGAGCTTCAAAGCGGCACTAGGAGACAGACTGAGAAACCAGAGATAAAGTTTCCCAGCGACCAGTTCCCTTCATGCAAGTTACACGAACGTTCCTACACATGCTCAGATCTGAGAGATAAGTGTGTATGAAAGCCGTTTTTCACCTAGCTTGTTCTGAAAACATGGATTCTTTTAAAATGCAAACTGCAATCCTTACATATATATGGGGAGGTCTAGCTTCCAAAAGGTTTAAAGTGAAAAATGCCGTAAGATCAAACTGGCAATAGGAAACAGACTGCGTACTCAGAGTAATTTTTCCCCTGTATAAGGTTCCCTTCATTGAAGATGAATGAACTTCTCACCAGATGCTCAGTTCTGAGAGATAAGCGTGTGTGAAAGACTTCTTTCACGTAGCTTGTTCTTAACACATAGCTTTTTAGATTTGCCAATTACACGGCATACATATATAACTGGCGGTAATAGTTCCAGCTCGGTTTTCCTGAGAAAACTACAGGAACTGCAAATAAGCTCTAGGAAACAGACTGAGATACCAGAGTAAAAGTTTCACCTGCAACCCGTTCCATTTTTACCACTTGAACTATTGTCTCTCCACATGCTAATTTCTGAGAAATAAGTGTCTGTGCAATCTGTCCTTCACCTAAATTTTTGGGAAAAAAAAGTTTCTTTTCAGTAGCAAACTACACTCCATAAATATATATGGGGATGTGCTAGCCCCAATCGTTTTTTCAATGAAAATTGCAGGAAATTCAAACCGGCACAATGAAACACAATGAGAAAACAGAGTAAAAATTTCTCCTGAAACACGATCCATTTGTGTTAGATGAACGAAAGTCTCTAAGCATGCTCAGTTCTGTGAGTAAACTGTGTGGGAAAGCCGTCCTTCAACTAGCTTGTTGGGAACAGAAAGTTTCTTCTAATTTGCAAATTACAATCCATATATTTTTATGGGGTGGTATTAACTCCACCACGGTTTTTCAGTGAGAACTGCAGGAAATTCAAACTGGCGCTAGGAAACATTCAGAGAAACCAGAGTGAAAGATTCCCCTGCAAAACATTCCCTTTTGTTCAAGATGAACAAACGTCACTCCACATGCTATGTTGTTAGAGGTAACTGGGATTGAAAGCCGTCCTTCACCTAGATTGTTGGGAACACATAGTTTTTACAATTGCCAAATAACCTGCACTCATATATAAGGGGTGCTACTAGCTCCAACTCGATTTTCCAGTGAATACATAGGAATTTCCAATCTGCACTAAGAAACAAACTGAGAAACCCAGGTAAAATTTCCCCTGCAACCCTTTCCATTTTTGCCAGAAGAATGAACTTCTCTCCACATGCTCAGTTCTCAGATATAAGTGTCTGTGAAAGCCTTTCTTCACTTAGATTGTTGGAAAAACAAAGAGTCTTTTAAGTTGCAAACAACACTGCATAAGTATATATGGGAAGGTTCTTGCTTCAACTCGGTTTTATGGTGTAAACGGCAGGAAATTCAAACCGGCAATGGGAAACAGACTGAGAAACCAGAGCAATAGTTTCTCTTAGAACCACTACCTTATCTGCAAGAAGAACGATCCTCTCTCCAAATGCTTATTTCTGAGAGAATTCTGTGTGTGAAAACCATCCTTCACATAGCTTGTTGGGAACACACTTTCTATTCATTTGTCAACTACATTCCATACATATATATGGGGAGGTACTACTTTCAACTCTGCTTTACAGTGATACATGGAGAAACTTCCAACCAGCAGTAGGAAATCAAATGATAAACCAGAGTAAAATTTTCCCTGCAAAACTTTCCTTAGTGCCAGAAAAACGAATGTATCTCCACATGTTAATTTCTGAGAGAAAACAGTGTGTGAAACTATACTTCAACTACCTTATAGTGAACAAATATTTTCTCTATCATTGCAAACTACATTCCGTACATATATATGAGGATGTACTATCTCCACCTCGGTTTTACTGTGAAAACTGCAGGAACTTCAAAAATGCACTAGGAAACACAATAAGAAACCAGAGTTATTGTTTCTCCTGCATCCCGATCCCTTCATGCAAGATGAATTAACTTATCTCCACGTGCTCAGTTCTGAGAGATATGTGTGTGTGTAAGCCGTCCTTCAACTAGCTTGATGGGAACACAATTTCTTTCCAGTTACAAACTACACTCCATACATATATATGCGCATGTAGTTGCTCCAAAATGGTTTTATAGTGAAAACTGCAGGAAATTCAAGCCTGCAATTGAAAACAGAATGAGAAACAAAAGTAAAAGTTTCACCTGCAACACTTTCCCTTTGTCACACAGGAACGGACATCTCTCCACATGCTTATTTCTGTGAGAAATTTTTGTTTGAAATCCATCCTTTAACTTGCTTGTTAGGAACACAATGTTTATATTCTGTTGCAAACTAAAATCCATACATGTATTTCGGGAAGTCTAGCTCGAACATGGTTTAAAGTGAAAAATGCAGGAAAATCAAACCATCACTAGGAAACAGACTAAGTTACCAGAGTAAAAATTTCCCCTGCAAACATTTCCCTTTGTGCAAGTTTAAGAATCCTCTCTCCACATGCTCAGTTCTGAGCGATAAGTTTGTGTGAAAGTCTTCCTTCCCCTAGCTTGATGGGAACACAGAGTATTTTTATTTCCCATCTACACTGCATTCATATATAAGTGGAGGTACTAGCCCCAACTAGGTTTCCCCATGAAAACTGCAGGAAATTCAAATCAGCTCTAGGAAACAGATAGAAATACCAGAGCAGAAGTTTCTCCTGCCACCATTTCTCTATGTGCCAGATGAACGAACGTCTGACCTCATGCTCAGTTGTGAAGAGATATTTGTGTGTGAAAGCCATTCTACAACTAGCATTTTGGGAACAAAAAAATGTTTATGTTGTAAACTACACTCCGTACATATATAAGGGAGGTACAAGCTCCAACTGTATTTTACACTGGAAACTGCTTGAACTTCAAACCGGCACTAGGAAACAGACAGAGAAACCAGAGTAAATGTTTCCCTGCAACCCTTTCCATTTGTGCTATATGAAAGAAAGTCTCTCCACATGCTTACTTCTTATAGATAATTGTGTTTCAGTGCCGTTTTTCACCTTGCTTGTTGAGCACACATAGTTCCTTTTCAGTTGCAAACAACATTCCAAATATATATATATTTGGAAGTACCAGATACAACTCGGTTTTCCAGTGATTAATGCAGAAATTTTTAAACCGGCCCTAAGAAACAGACTGAGAAAATCACGTGAAAATTTCAAACGCAAACCGCTCCCTTTTTGCTAGATGAACGAACATCTCTACACATTCCCAGTTCCGAGAGATAAGTGAGTGTGAATCCCAAATTAAGCTATCTTGTTGGGAACACAAAGATTCTTTTCAGCTGAAAACAACAATCCATACATATATATGGGGAGGTTGTTGATTGAAATCGATTTTACATTGAAATTTTCAAGAATTTCAAACCGGCACTAAGAAAGGGACGGAGATATCAGAGTATGAGTTTCTCCTGTAAACGAAACCTTTGTGCTAGATGAACGAACGTCTCTCCACATGCTAATTTCTGAGAGATAATAGTGTGTGAAAGCCATCCTTCACATAAATTGTTGGGAACCAATAGTTTCTCTTCAACTGAATTCTACAATCCTTACATATATAAGGGGATGTAATATCTCCACCAAATTTTTAATGTGAAAACTGCAGGAGCTTCAAACCGGCATGGGAGACAGACTGAGAAACCAGAGATAAAGTTTACCAGCGACCAGTTCCCTTCGTGCAAGTTGAACGAAAGTTCCTACACATGCTCATATCTGAGAGATAAGTGTGTAAAAAGCCGTTCTTCACCTAGCTTGTTCTGAAAACATGGATTCTATTCAATTGCAAACTGCAATCCTTACATATATATGGGGAGGTATTTTTTCAACTCTGCTTTACAGTGAAACATGGAGAAACTTCCAACAAGCAGTAGGAAACCAAATGATAAACCAGAGTAAAATTTTCCCTGCAAAACTTTCCTTTTGTGCCAGAAGAACGAATGTCTCTCCACATGTTAAATTCTGTGTGATAACAGTGTGTGAAACCAAACTTCAACTACCTTGTAGTGAACAAAAATTTTCTCTACCTTTGCAAACTACATTCCGTACATATATATGAGGATGTACTATCTCCACCTCGGTTTTACTGTGAAAACTGCATGAACTTCAAAAATGCACTAGGAAACACAATAAGAAACCAGAGTTATTGTTTCTCCTGCAACCCGATCCCTTCGTGCAAGATGAATTAACTTATCTCCACGTGCTCAGTTCTGAGAGATATGTGTGTGTGTAAGCCGTCCTTCAACTAGCTTGATGGGAACACAATTCCTTTACAGTTACAAACTACACTCCATACATATATATGCGCATGTACTTGCTCCAACATGGTTTTATAGAGAAAACTGCAGGAAATTCAAACCTGCAATTGAAAACAGAATGAGAAACAAAAGTAAAAGTTTCACCTGCAACACTTTCCCTTTGTCACACAGGAACGGACATCTCTCCACATGCTTATTTCTGTGAGAAATTTTTGTTTGAAATCCATCCTTTAACTTGCTTGTTAGGAACACAATGTTTATATTCTGTTGCAAACTAAAATCCATACATGTATTTCGGGAAGTCTAGCTCGAACATGGTTTTAAAGTGAAAAATGCAGGAAAATCAAACCATCACTAGGAAACAGACTAAGTTACCAGAGTAAAAATTTCCCCTGCAAACATTTCCCTTTGTGCAAGTTTAAGAATCCTCTCTCCACATGCTCAGTTCTGAGCGATAAGTTTGTGTGAAAGTCTTCCTTCCCCTAGCTTGATGGGAACACAGAGTTTTTTTATTTCCCATCTACACTGCATTCATATATAAGCGGAGGTACTAGCTCCAACTAGGTTTCCCCGTGAAAACTGCAGGAAATTCAAATCAGCTCTAGGAAACAGATAGAAATACCAGAGCAGAAGTTTCTCCTGCCACCATTTCTCTATGTGCCAGATGAACGAACGTCTGACCTCATGCTCAGTTGTGAAGAGATATTTGTGTGTGAAAGCCATCCTTCAACTAGCTTTTTGGGAACACAAAAATGTTTATGTTGTACACTACACTCCGTACATATATAAGGGAGGTACAAGCTCCAACTGTATTTTACACTGGAAACTGCTTGAACTTCAAACCGGCACTAGGAAACAGACTGAGAAACCAGAGTAAATGTTTCCCTGCAACCCTTTCCATTTGTGCTATATGAAAGAAAGTCTCTCCACATGCTTACTTCTTATAGATAATTGTGTTTCAGTGCCGTTTTTCACCTTGCTTGTTGAGCACACATAGTTCCTTTTCAGTTGCAAACAACATTCCAAATATATATATATTTGGAAGTACCAGATACAACTCGGTTTTCCAGTGATTACTGCAGAAATTTTTAAACCGGCCCTAAGAAACAGACTGAGAAAATCACGTGAAAATTTCAACCGCAAACCGCTCCCTTTTTGCTAGATGAACGAACATCTCTACACATTCCCAGTTCCGAGAGATAAGTGAGTGTGAATCCCAAATTAAGCTATCTTGTTGGGAACACAAAGATTCTTTTCAGCTGAAAACAACAATCCATACATATATATGGGGAGGTTGTTGATTGAAATCGATTTTACATTGAAATTTTCAAGAATTTCAAACCGGCACTAAGAAAGGGACGGAGATATCAGAGTATGAGTTTCTCCTGTAAACGAAACCTTTGTGCTAGATGAACGAACGTCTCTCCACATGCTAATTTCTGAGAGATAATAGTGTGTGAAAGCCATCCTTCACATAAATTGTTGGGAACCAATAGTTTCTCTTCAACTGAATTCTACAATCCTTACATATATAAGGGGATGTAATATCTCCACCAAATTTTTAATGTGAAAACTGCAGGAGCTTCAAACCGGCATGGGAGACAGACTGAGAAACCAGAGATAAAGTTTACCAGCGACCAGTTCCCTTCGTGCAAGTTGAACGAAAGTTCCTACACATGCTCATATCTGAGAGATAAGTGTGTAAAAAGCCGTTCTTCACCTAGCTTGTTCTGAAAACATGGATTCTATTCAACTGCAAACTGCAATCCTTACAAATATATGGGGAGATATTTTTTCAACTCTGCTTTACAGTGAAACATGGAGAAACTTCCAACAAGCAGTAGGAAACCAAATGATAAACCAGAGTAAAATTTTCCCTGCAAAACTTTCCTTTTGTGCCAGAAGAACGAATGTCTCTCCACATGTTAAATTCTGTGTGATAACAGTGTGTGAAACCAAACTTCAACTAACTTGTAGTGAACAAAAATTTTCTCTATCTTTGCAAACTACATTCCGTACATATATATGAGGATGTACTATCTCCACCTCGGTTTTACTGTGAAAACTGCATGAACTTCAAAAATGCACTAGGAAACACAATAAGAAACCAGAGGTATTGTTTCTCCTGCAACCCGATCCCTTCGTGCAAGATGAATTAACTTATCTCCACGTGCTCAGTTCTGAGAGATATGTGTGTGTGTAAGCCGTCCTTCAACTAGCTTGATGGGAACACAATTCCTTTACAGTTACAAACTACACTCCATACATATATATGCGCATGTACTTGCTCCAACATGGTTTTATAGAGAAAACTGCAGGAAATTCAAACCTGCAATTGAAAACAGAATGAGAAACAAAAGTAAAAGTTTCACCTGCAACACTTTCCCTTTGTCACACAGGAACGGACATCTCTCCACATGCTTATTTCTGTGAGAAATTTTTGTTTGAAATCCATCCTTTAACTTGCTTGTTAGGAACACAATGTTTATATTCTGTTGCAAACTAAAATCCATACATGTATTTCGGGAAGTCTAGCTCGAACATGGTTTTAAAGTGAAAAATGCAGGAAAATCAAACCATCACTAGGAAACAGACTAAGTTACCAGAGTAAAAATTTCCCCTGCAAACATTTCCCTTTGTGCAAGTTTAAGAATCCTCTCTCCACATGCTCAGTTCTGAGCGATAAGTTTGTGTGAAAGTCTTCCTTCCCCTAGCTTGATGGGAACACAGAGTTTTTTTATTTCCCATCTACACTGCATTCATATATAAGCGGAGGTACTAGCTCCAACTAGGTTTCCCCGTGAAAACTGCAGGAAATTCAAATCAGCTCTAGGAAACAGATAGAAATACCAGAGCAGAAGTTTCTCCTGCCACCATTTCTCTATGTGCCAGATGAACGAACGTCTGACCTCATGCTCAGTTGTGAAGAGATATTTGTGTGTGAAAGCCATCCTTCAACTAGCTTTTTGGGAACACAAAAATGTTTATGTTGTACACTACACTCCGTACATATATAAGGGAGGTACAAGCTCCAACTGTATTTTACACTGGAAACTGCTTGAACTTCAAACCGGCACTAGGAAACAGACTGAGAAACCAGAGTAAATGTTTCCCTGCAACCCTTTCCATTTGTGCTATATGAAAGAAAGTCTCTCCACATGCTTACTTCTTATAGATAATTGTGTTTCAGTGCCGTTTTTCACCTTGCTTGTTGAGCACACATAGTTCCTTTTCAGTTGCAAACAACATTCCAAATATATATATATTTGGAAGTACCAGATACAACTCGGTTTTCCAGTGATTATGCAGAAATTTTTAAACCGGCCCTAAGAAACAGACTGAGAAAATCACGTGAAAATTTCAACCGCAAACCGCTCCCTTTTTGCTAGATGAACGAACATCTCTACACATTCCCAGTTCCGAGAGATAAGTGAGTGTGAATCCCAAATTAAGCTATCTTGTTGGGAACACAAAGATTCTTTTCAGCTGAAAACAACAATCCATACATATATATGGGGAGGTTGTTGATTGAAATCGATTTTACATTGAAATTTTCAAGAATTTCAAACCGGCACTAAGAAAGGGACGGAGATATCAGAGTATGAGTTTCTCCTGTAAAAGAAACCTTTGTGCTAGATGAACGAACGTCTCTCCACATGCTAATTTCTGAGAGATAATAGTGTGTGAAAGCCATCCTTCACGTAAATTGTTGGGAACCAATAGTTTCTCTTCAATTGAATTCTACAATCCTTACATATATAAGGGGATGTAATATCTCCACCAAATTTTTAAAGTGAAAACTGCAGGAGCTTCAAACCGGCATGGGAGACAGACTGAGAAACCAGAGATAAAGTTTACCAGCGACCAGTTCCCTTCGTGCAAGTTGAACGAAAGTTCCTACACATGCTCAGATCTGAGAGATAAGTGTGTAAGTAAGACGTTCTTCACCTAGCTTGTTCTGAAAACATGGATCCAATTCAATTGCAAACTGCAATCCTTACATATATATGGGGAGGTAATTTTTCAACTCTGCTTTACAGTGAAACATGGAGAAACTTCCAACAAGCAGTAGGAAACCAAATGATAAACCAGAGTAAAATTTTCCCTGCAAAACTTTCCTTTTGTGCCAGAAGAACGAATATCTCTCCACATGTTAAATTCTGTGTGATAACAGTGTGTGAAACCAAACTTCAACTACCTTGTAGTGAACAAAAATTTTCTCTACCTTTGCAAACTACATTCCGTACATATATATGAGGATGTACTATCTCCACCTCGGTTTTACTGTGAAAACTGCATGAACTTCAAAAATGCACTAGGAAACACAATAAGAAACCAGAGGTATTGTTTCCCTGCAACCCGATCCCTTCGTGCAAGATGAATTAACTTATCTCCACGTGCTCAGTTCTGAGAGATATGTGTGTGTGTAAGCCGTCCTTCAACTAGCTTGATGGGAACACAATTCCTTTACAGTTACAAACTACACTCCATACATATATATGCACATGTACTTGCTCCAACATGGTTTTATAGAGAAAACTGCAGGAAATTCAAACCTGCAATTGAAAACAGAATGAGAAACAAAAGTAAAAGTTTCACCTGCAACACTTTCCCTTTGTCACACAGGAACGGACATCTCTCCACATGCTTATTTCTGTGAGAAATTTTTGTTTGAAATCCATCCTTTAACTTGCTTGTTAGGAACACAATGTTTATATTCTGTTGCAAACTAAAATCCATTCATGTATTTCGGGAAGTCTAGCTCGAACATGGTTTTAAAGTGAAAAATGCAGGAAAATCAAACCATCACTAGGAAACAGACTAAGTTACCAGAGTAAAAATTTCCCCTGCAAACATTTCCCTTTGTGCAAGTTTAAGAATCCTCTCTCCACATGCTCAGTTCTGAGCGATAAGTTTGTGTGAAAGTCTTCCTTCCCCTAGCTTGATGGGAACACAGAGTTTTTTTATTTCCCATCTACACTGCATTCATATATAAGCGGAGGTACTAGCTCCAACTAGGTTTCCCCGTGAAAACTGCAGGAAATTCAAATCAGCTCTAGGAAACAGATAGAAATACCAGAGCAGAAGTTTCTCCTGCCACCATTTCTCTATGTGCCAGATGAACGAACGTCTGACCTCATGCTCAGTTGTGAAGAGATATTTGTGTGTGAAAGCCATCCTTCAACTAGCTTTTTGGGAACACAAAAATGTTTATGTTGTACACTACACTCCGTACATATATAAGGGAGGTACAAGCTCCAACTGTATTTTACACTGGAAACTGCTTGAACTTCAAACCGGCACTAGGAAACAGACTGAGAAACCAGAGTAAATGTTTCCCTGCAACCCTTTCCATTTGTGCTATATGAAAGAAAGTCTCTCCACATGCTTACTTCTTATAGATAATTGTGTTTCAGTGCCGTTTTTCACCTTGCTTGTTGAGCACACATAGTTCCTTTTCAGTTGCAAACAACATTCCAAATATATATATATTTGGAAGTACCAGATACAACTCGGTTTTCCAGTGATTACTGCAGAAATTTTTAAACCGGCCCTAAGAAACAGACTGAGAAAATCACGTGAAAATTTCAACCGCAAACCGCTCCCTTTTTGCTAGATGAACGAACATCTCTACACATTCCCAGTTCCGAGAGATAAGTGAGTGTGAATCCCAAATTAAGCTATCTTGTTGGGAACACAAAGATTCTTTTCAGCTGAAAACAACAATCCATACATATATATGGGGAGGTTGTTGATTGAAATCGATTTTACATTGAAATTTTCAAGAATTTCAAACCGGCACTAAGAAAGGGACGGAGATATCAGAGTATGAGTTTCTCCTGTAAAAGAAACCTTTGTGCTAGATGAACGAACGTCTCTCCACATGCTAATTTCTGAGAGATAATAGTGTGTGAAAGCCATCCTTCACATAAATTGTTGGGAACCAATAGTTTCTCTTCAATTGAATTCTACAATCCTTACATATATAAGGGGATGTAATATCTCCACCAAATTTTTAATGTGAAAACTGCAGGAGCTCCAAACCGGCATGGGAGACAGACTGAGAAACCAGAGATAAAGTTTACCAGCGACCAGTTCCCTTCGTGCAAGTTGAACGAAAGTTCCTACACATGCTCAGATCTGAGAGATAAGTGTGTAAGGAAGCCGTTCTTCACCTAGCTTGTTCTTAAAACATGGATCCTATTCAATTGCAAACTGCAATCCTTACATGTATATGGGGAGGTATTTTTTCAACTCTGCTTTACAGTGAAACATGGAGAAACTTCCAACAAGCAGTAGGAAACCAAATGATAAACCAGAGTAAAATTTTCCCTGCAAAACTTTCCTTTTGTGCCAGAAGAACGAATGTCTCTCCACATGTTAAATTCTGTGTGATAACAGTGTGTGAAACCAAACTTCAACTAACTTGTAGTGAACAAAAATTTTCTCTACCTTTGCAAACTACATTCCGTACATATATATGAGGATGTACTATCTCCACCTCGGTTTTACTGTGAAAACTGCATGAACTTCAAAAATGCACTAGGAAACACAATAAGAAACCAGAGTTATTGTTTCTCCTGCAACCCGATCCCTTCGTGCAAGATGAATTAACTTATCTCCACGTGCTCAGTTCTGAGAGATATGTGTGTGTGTAAGCCGTCCTTCAACTAGCTTGATGGGAACACAATTCCTTTACAGTTACAAACTACACTCCATACATATATATGCGCATGTACTTGCTCCAACATGGTTTTATAGAGAAAACTGCAGGAAATTCAAACCTGCAATTGAAAACAGAATGAGAAACAAAAGTAAAAGTTTCACCTGCAACACTTTCCCTTTGTCACACAGGAACGGACATCTCTCCACATGCTTATTTCTGTGAGAAATTTTTGTTTGAAATCCATCCTTTAACTTGCTTGTTAGGAACACAATGTTTATATTCTGTTGCAAACTAAAATCCATACATGTATTTCGGGAAGTCTAGCTCGAACATGGTTTTAAAGTGAAAAATGCAGGAAAATCAAACCATCACTAGGAAACAGACTAAGTTACCAGAGTAAAAATTTCCCCTGCAAACATTTCCCTTTGTGCAAGTTTAAGAATCCTCTCTCCACATGCTCAGTTCTGAGCGATAAGTTTGTGTGAAAGTCTTCCTTCCCCTAGCTTGATGGGAACACAGAGTTTTTTTATTTCCCATCTACACTGCATTCATATATAAGCGGAGGTACTAGCTCCAACTAGGTTTCCCCGTGAAAACTGCAGGAAATTCAAATCAGCTCTAGGAAACAGATAGAAATACCAGAGCAGAAGTTTCTCCTGCCACCATTTCTCTATGTGCCAGATGAACGAACGTCTGACCTCATGCTCAGTTGTGAAGAGATATTTGTGTGTGAAAGCCATCCTTCAACTAGCTTTTTGGGAACACAAAAATGTTTATGTTGTACACTACACTCCGTACATATATAAGGGAGGTACAAGCTCCAACTGTATTTTACACTGGAAACTGCTTGAACTTCAAACCGGCACTAGGAAACAGACTGAGAAACCAGAGTAAATGTTTCCCTGCAACCCTTTCCATTTGTGCTATATGAAAGAAAGTCTCTCCACATGCTTACTTCTTATAGATAATTGTGTTTCAGTGCCGTTTTTCACCTTGCTTGTTGAGCACACATAGTTCCTTTTCAGTTGCAAACAACATTCCAAATATATATATATTTGGAAGTACCAGATACAACTCGGTTTTCCAGTGATTACTGCAGAAATTTTTAAACCGGCCCTAAGAAACAGACTGAGAAAATCACGTGAAAATTTCAACCGCAAACCGCTCCCTTTTTGCTAGATGAACGAACATCTCTACACATTCCCAGTTCCGAGAGATAAGTGAGTGTGAATCCCAAATTAAGCTATCTTGTTGGGAACACAAAGGTTCTTTTCAGCTGAAAACAACAATCCATACATATATATGGGGAGGTTGTTGATTGAAATCGATTTTACATTGAAATTTTCAAGAATTTCAAACCGGCACTAAGAAAGGGACGGAGATATCAGAGTATGAGTTTCTCCTGTAAACGAAACCTTTGTGCTAGATGAACGAACGTCTCTCCACATGCTAATTTCTGAGAGATAATAGTGTGTGAAAGCCATCCTTCACATAAATTGTTGGGAACCAATAGTTTCTCTTCAACTGAATTCTACAATCCTTACATATATAAGGGGATGTAATATCTCCACCAAATTTTTAATGTGAAAACTGCAGGAGCTTCAAACCGGCATGGGAGACAGACTGAGAAACCAGAGATAAAGTTTACCAGCGACCAGTTCCCTTCGTGCAAGTTGAACGAAAGTTCCTACACATGCTCAGATCTGAGAGATAAGTGTGTAAGAAAGCCGTTCTTCACCTAGCTTGTTCTGAAAACATGGATTCTATTCAATTGCGAACTGCAATCCTTACATGTATATGGGGAGGTATTTTTTCGACTCTGCTTTACAGTGAAACATGGAGAAACTTCCAACAAGCAGTAGGAAACCAAATGATAAACCAGAGTAAAATTTTCCCTGCAAAACTTTCCTTTTGTGCCAGAAGAACGAATGTCTCTCCACATGTTAAATTCTGTGTGATAACAGTGTGTGAAACCAAACTTCAACTACCTTGTAGTGAACAAAAATTTTCTCTACCTTTGCAAACTACATTCCGTACATATATATGAGGATGTACTATCTCCACCTCGGTTTTACTGTGAAAACTGCATGAACTTCAAAAATGCACTAGGAAACACAATAAGAAACCAGAGTTATTGTTTCTCCTGCAACCCGATCACTTCGTGCAAGATGAATTAACTTATCTCCACGTGCTCAGTTCTGAGAGATATGTGTGTGTGTAAGCCGTCCTTCAACTAGCTTGATGGGAACACAATTCCTTTACAGTTACAAACTACACTCCATACATATGTATGCGCATGTACTTGCACCAACATGGTTTTATAGAGAAAACTGCAGGAAATTCAAACCTGCAATTGAAAACAGAATGAGAAACAAAAGTAAAAGTTTCACCTGCAACACTTTCCCTTTGTCACACAGGAACGGACATCTCTCCACATGCTTATTTCTGTGAGAAATTTTTGTTTGAAATCCATCCTTTAACTTGCTTGTTAGAAACACAATGTTTATATTCTGTTGCAAACTAAAATCCATACATGTATTTCGGGAAGTCTAGCTCGAACATGGTTTTAAAGTGAAAAATGCAGGAAAATCAAACCATCACTAGGAAACAGAGTAAGTTACCAGAGTAAAAATTTCCCCTGCAAACATTTCCCTTTGTGCAAGTTTAAGAATCCTCTCTCCACATGCTCAGTTCTGAGCGATAAGTTTGTGTGAAAGTCTTCCTTCCCCTAGCTTGATGGGAACACAGAGTTTTTTTATTTCCCATCTACACTGCATTCATATATAAGCGGAGGTACTAGCTCCAACTAGGTTTCCCCGTGAAAACTGCAGGAAATTCAAATCAGCTCTAGGAAACAGATAGAAATACCAGAGCAGAAGTTTCTCCTGCCACCATTTCTCTATGTGCCAGATGAACGAACGTCTGACCTCATGCTCAGTTGTGAAGAGATATTTGTGTGTGAAAGCCATCCTTCAACTAGCATTTTGGGAACACAAAAATGTTTATGTTGTACACTACACTCCGTACATATATAAGGGAGGTACAAGCTCCAACTGTATTTTACACTGGAAACTGCTTGAACTTCAAACCGGCACTAGGAAACAGACTGAGAAACCAGAGTAAATGTTTCCCTGCAACCCTTTCCATTTGTGCTATATGAAAGAAAGTCTCTCCACATGCTTACTTCTTATAGATAATTGTGTTTCAGTGCCGTTTTTCACCTTGCTTGTTGAGCACACATAGTTCCTTTTCAGTTGCAAACAACATTCCAAATATATATATATTTGGAAGTACCAGATACAACTCGGTTTTCCAGTGATTACTGCAGAAATTTTTAAACCGGCCCTAAGAAACAGACTGAGAAAATCACGTGAAAATTTCAACCGCAAACCGCTCCCTTTTTGCTAGATGAACGAACATCTCTACACATTCCCAGTTCCGAGAGATAAGTGAGTGTGAATCCCAAATTAAGCTATCTTGTTGGGAACACAAAGGTTCTTTTCAGCTGAAAACAACAATCCATACATATATATGGGGAGGTTGTTGATTGAAATCGATTTTACATTGAAATTTTCAAGAATTTCAAACCGGCACTAAGAAAGGGACGGAGATATCAGAGTATGAGTTTCTCCTGTAAACGAAACCTTTGTGCTAGATGAACGAACGTCTCTCCACATGCTAATTTCTGAGAGATAATAGTGTGTGAAAGCCATCCTTCACATAAATTGTTGGGAACCAATAGTTTCTCTTCAATTGAATTCTACAATCCTTACATATATAAGGGGATGTAATATCTCCACCAAATTTTTAATGTGAAAACTGCAGGAGCTCCAAACCGGCATGGGAGACAGACTGAGAAACCAGAGATAAAGTTTACCAGCGACCAGTTCCCTTCGTGCAAGTTGAACGAAAGTTCCTACACATGCTCAGATCTGAGAGATAAGTGTGTAAGAAAGCCGTTCTTCACCTAGCTTGTTCTGAAAACATGGATTCTATTCAATTGAGAACTGCAATCCTTACATGTATATGGGGAGGTATTTTTTCGACTCTGCTTTACAGTGAAACATGGAGAAACTTCCAACAAGCAGTAGGAAACCAAATGATAAACCAGAGTAAAATTTTCCCTGCAAAACTTTCCTTTTGTGCCAGAAGAACGAATGTCTCTCCACATGTTAAATTCTGTGTGATAACAGTGTGTGAAACCAAACTTCAACTACCTTGTAGTGAACAAAAATTTTCTCTACCTTTGCAAACTACATTCCGTACATATATATGAGGATGTACTATCTCCACCTCGGTTTTACTGTGAAAACTGCATGAACTTCAAAAATGCACTAGGAAACACAATAAGAAACCAGAGTTATTGTTTCTCCTGCAACCCGATCCCTTCGTGCAAGATGAATTAACTTATCTCCACGTGCTCAGTTCTGAGAGATATGTGTGTGTGTAAGCCGTCCTTCAACTAGCTTGATGGGAACACAATTCCTTTACAGTTACAAACTACACTCCATACATATGTATGCGCATGTACTTGCTCCAACATGGTTTTATAGAGAAAACTGCAGGAAATTCAAACCTGCAATTGAAAACAGAATGAGAAACAAAAGTAAAAGTTTCACCTGCAACACTTTCCCTTTGTCACACAGGAACGGACATCTCTCCACATGCTTATTTCTGTGAGAAATTTTTGTTTGAAATCCATCCTTTAACTTGCTTGTTAGGAACACAATGTTTATATTCTGTTGCAAACTAAAATCCATACATGTATTTCGGGAAGTCTAGCTCGAACATGGTTTTAAAGTGAAAAATGCAGGAAAATCAAACCATCACTAGGAAACAGACTAAGTTACCAGAGTAAAAATTTCCCCTGCAAACATTTCCCTTTGTGCAAGTTTAAGAATCCTCTCTCCACATGCTCAGTTCTGAGCGATAAGTTTGTGTGAAAGTCTTCCTTCCCCTAGCTTGATGGGAACACAGAGTTTTTTTATTTCCCATCTACACTGCATTCATATATAAGCGGAGGTACTAGCTCCAACTAGGTTTCCCCGTGAAAACTGCAGGAAATTCAAATCAGCTCTAGGAAACAGATAGAAATACCAGAGCAGAAGTTTCTCCTGCCACCATTTCTCTATGTGCCAGATGAACGAACGTCTGACCTCATGCTCAGTTGTGAAGAGATATTTGTGTGTGAAAGCCATCCTTCAACTAGCTTTTTGGGAACACAAAAATGTTTATGTTGTACACTACACTCCGTACATATATAAGGGAGGTACAAGCTCCAACTCTATTTTACACTGGAAACTGCTTGAACTTCAAACCGGCACTAGGAAACAGACTGAGAAACCAGAGTAAATGTTTCCCTGCAACCCTTTCCATTTGTGCTATATGAAAGAAAGTCTCTCCACATGCTTACTTCTTATAGATAATTGTGTTTCAGTGCCGTTTTTCACCTTGCTTGTTGAGCACACATAGTTCCTTTTCAGTTGCAAACAACATTCCAAATATATATATATTTGGAAGTACCAGATACAACTCGGTTTTCCAGTGATTACTGCAGAAATTTTTAAACCGGCCCTAAGAAACAGACTGAGAAAATCACGTGAAAATTTCAACCGCAAACCGCTCCCTTTTTGCTAGATGAACGAACATCTCTACACATTCCCAGTTCCGAGAGATAAGTGAGTGTGAATCCCAAATTAAGCTATCTTGTTGGGAACACAAAGGTTCTTTTCAGCTGAAAACAACAATCCATACATATATATGGGGAGGTTGTTGATTGAAATCGATTTTACATTGAAATTTTCAAGAATTTCAAACCGGCACTAAGAAAGGGACGGAGATATCAGAGTATGAGTTTCTCCTGTAAACGAAACCTTTGTGCTAGATGAACGAACGTCTCTCCACATGCTAATTTCTGAGAGATAATAGTGTGTGAAAGCCATCCTTCACATAAATTGTTGGGAACCAATAGTTTCTCTTCAACTGAATTCTACAATCCTTACATATATAAGGGGATGTAATATCTCCACCAAATTTTTAATGTGAAAACTGCAGGAGCTTCAAACCGGCATGGGAGACAGACTGAGAAACCAGAGATAAAGTTTACCAGCGACCAGTTCCCTTCGTGCAAGTTGAACGAAAGTTCCTACACATGCTCAGATCTGAGAGATAAGTGTGTAAGAAAGCCGTTCTTCACCTAGCTTGTTCTGAAAACATGGATTCTATTCAATTGCGAACTGCAATCCTTACATGTATATGGGGAGGTATTTTTTCGACTCTGCTTTACAGTGAAACATGGAGAAACTTCCAACAAGCAGTAGGAAACCAAATGATAAACCAGAGTAAAATTTTCCCTGCAAAACTTTCCTTTTGTGCCAGAAGAACGAATGTCTCTCCACATGTTAAATTCTGTGTGATAACAGTGTGTGAAACCAAACTTCAACTACCTTGTAGTGAACAAAAATTTTCTCTACCTTTGCAAACTACATTCCGTACATATATATGAGGATGTACTATCTCCACCTCGGTTTTACTGTGAAAACTGCATGAACTTCAAAAATGCACTAGGAAACACAATAAGAAACCAGAGTTATTGTTTCTCCTGCAACCCGATCCCTTCGTGCAAGATGAATTAACTTATCTCCACGTGCTCAGTTCTGAGAGATATGTGTGTGTGTAAGCCGTCCTTCAACTAGCTTGATGGGAACACAATTCCTTTACAGTTACAAACTACACTCCATACATATGTATGCGCATGTACTTGCACCAACATGGTTTTATAGAGAAAACTGCAGGAAATTCAAACCTGCAATTGAAAACAGAATGAGAAACCAAAGTAAAAGTTTCACCTGCAACACTTTCCCTTTGTCACACAGGAACGGACATCTCTCCACATGCTTATTTCTGTGAGAAATTTTTGTTTGAAATCCATCCTTTAACTTGCTTGTTTGAAACACAATGTTTATATTCTGTTGCAAACTAAAATCCATACATGTATTTCGGGAAGTCTAGGTCGAACATGGTTTTAAAGTGAAAAATGCAGGAAAATCAAACCATCACTAGGAAACAGACTAAGTTACCAGAGTAAAAATTTCCCCTGCAAACATTTCCCTTTGTGCAAATTTAAGAATCCTCTCTCCACATGCTCAGTTCTGAGCGATAAGTTTGTGTGAAAGTCTTCCTTCCCCTAGCTTGATGGGAACACAGAGTTTTTTTATTTCCCATCAACACTGCATTCATATATAAGCGGAGGTACTAGCTCCAACTAGGTTTCCCCGTGAAAACTGCAGGAAATTCAAATCAGCTCTAGGAAACAGATAGAAATACCAGAGCAGAAGTTTCTCCTGCCACCATTTCTCTATGTGCCAGATGAACGAACGTCTGACCTCATGCTCAGTTGTGAAGAGATATTTGTGTGTGAAAGCCATCCTTCAACTAGCTTTTTGGGAACACAAAAATGTTTATGTTGTACACTACACTCCGTACATATATAAGGGAGGTACAAGCTCCAACTCTATTTTACACTGGAAACTGCTTGAACTTCAAACCGGCACTAGGAAACAGACTGAGAAACCAGAGTAAATGTTTCCCTGCAACCCTTTCCATTTGTGCTATATGAAAGAAAGTCTCTCCACATGCTTACTTCTTATAG
This sequence comes from Camelus dromedarius, assembly GCF_036321535.1. Classification (NCBI taxonomy): domain Eukaryota; kingdom Metazoa; phylum Chordata; class Mammalia; order Artiodactyla; family Camelidae; genus Camelus; species Camelus dromedarius. The sequence continues at coordinate 8,578,668 of NC_087473.1, read as the reverse complement.
ATAATTGTGTTTCAGTGCCGTTTTTCACCTTGCTTGTTGAGCACACATAGTTCCTTTTCAGTTGCAAACAACATTCCAAATATATATATATTTGGAAGTACCAGATACAACTCGGTTTTCCAGTGATTACTGCAGAAATTTTTAAACCGGCCCTAAGAAACAGACTGAGAAAATCACGTGAAAATTTCAACCGCAAACCGCTCCCTTTTTGCTAGATGAACGAACATCTCTACACATTCCCAGTTCCGAGAGATAAGTGAGTGTGAATCCCAAATTAAGCTATCTTGTTGGGAACACAAAGGTTCTTTTCAGCTGAAAACAACAATCCATACATATATATGGGGAGGTTGTTGATTGAAATCGATTTTACATTGAAATTTTCAAGAATTTCAAACCGGCACTAAGAAAGGGACGGAGATATCAGAGTATGAGTTTCTCCTGTAAACGAAACCTTTGTGCTAGATGAACGAACGTCTCTCCACATGCTAATTTCTGAGAGATAATAGTGTGTGAAAGCCATCCTTCACATAAATTGTTGGGAACCAATAGTTTCTCTTCAACTGAATTCTACAATCCTTACATATATAAGGGGATGTAATATCTCCACCAAATTTTTAATGTGAAAACTGCAGGAGCTTCAAACCGGCATGGGAGACAGACTGAGAAACCAGAGATAAAGTTTACCAGCGACCAGTTCCCTTCGTGCAAGTTGAACGAAAGTTCCTACACATGCTCAGATCTGAGAGATAAGTGTGTAAGAAAGCCGTTCTTCACCTAGCTTGTTCTGAAAACATGGATTCTATTCAATTGCGAACTGCAATCCTTACATATATATGGGGAGGTATTTTTTCGACTCTGCTTTACAGTGAAACATGGAGAAACTTCCAACAAGCAGTAGGAAACCAAATGATAAACCAGAGTAAAATTTTCCCTGCAAAACTTTCCTTTTGTGCCAGAAGAACGAATGTCTCTCCACATGTTAAATTCTGTGTGATAACAGTGTGTGAAACCAAACTTCAACTACCTTGTAGTGAACAAAAATTTTCTCTACCTTTGCAAACTACATTCCGTACATATATATGAGGATGTACTATCTCCACCTCGGTTTTACTGTGAAAACTGCATGAACTTCAAAAATGCACTAGGAAACACAATAAGAAACCAGAGTTATTGTTTCTCCTGCAACCCGATCCCTTCGTGCAAGATGAATTAACTTATCTCCACGTGCTCAGTTCTGAGAGATATGTGTGTGTGTAAGCCGTCCTTCAACTAGCTTGATGGGAACACAATTCCTTTACAGTTACAAACTACACTCCATACATATGTATGCGCATGTACTTGCACCAACATGGTTTTATAGAGAAAACTGCAGGAAATTCAAACCTGCAATTGAAAACAGAATGAGAAACCAAAGTAAAAGTTTCACCTGCAACACTTTCCCTTTGTCACACAGGAACGGACATCTCTCCACATGCTTATTTCTGTGAGAAATTTTTGTTTGAAATCCATCCTTTAACTTGCTTGTTAGAAACACAATGTTTATATTCTGTTGCAAACTAAAATCCATACATGTATTTCGGGAAGTCTAGGTCGAACATGGTTTTAAAGTGAAAAATGCAGGAAAATCAAACCATCACTAGGAAACAGACTAAGTTACCAGAGTAAAAATTTCCCCTGCAAACATTTCCCTTTGTGCAAATTTAAGAATCCTCTCTCCACATGCTCAGTTCTGAGCGATAAGTTTGTGTGAAAGTCTTCCTTCCCCTAGCTTGATGGGAACACAGAGTTTTTTTATTTCCCATCTACACTGCATTCATATATAAGCGGAGGTACTAGCTCCAACTAGGTTTCCCCGTGAAAACTGCAGGAAATTCAAATCAGCTCTAGGAAACAGATAGAAATACCAGAGCAGAAGTTTCTCCTGCCACCATTTCTCTATGTGCCAGATGAACGAACGTCTGACCTCATGCTCAGTTGTGAAGAGATATTTGTGTGTGAAAGCCATCCTTCAACTAGCTTTTTGGGAACACAAAAATGTTTATGTTGTACACTACACTCCGTACATATATAAGGGAGGTACAAGCTCCAACTCTATTTTACACTGGAAACTGCTTGAACTTCAAACCGGCACTAGGAAACAGACTGAGAAACCAGAGTAAATGTTTCCCTGCAACCCTTTCCATTTGTGCTATATGAAAGAAAGTCTCTCCACATGCTTACTTCTTATAGATAATTGTGTTTCAGTGCCGTTTTTCACCTTGCTTGTTGAGCACACATAGTTCCTTTTCAGTTGCAAACAACATTCCAAATATATATATATTTGGAAGTACCAGATACAACTCGGTTTTCCAGTGATTACTGCAGAAATTTTTAAACCGGCCCTAAGAAACAGACTGAGAAAATCACGTGAAAATTTCAACCGCAAACCGCTCCCTTTTTGCTAGATGAACGAACATCTCTACACATTCCCAGTTCCGAGAGATAAGTGAGTGTGAATCCCAAATTAAGCTATCTTGTTGGGAACACAAAGGTTCTTTTCAGCTGAAAACAACAATCCATACATATATATGGGGAGGTTGTTGATTGAAATCGATTTTACATTGAAATTTTCAAGAATTTCAAACCGGCACTAAGAAAGGGACGGAGATATCAGAGTATGAGTTTCTCCTGTAAACGAAACCTTTGTGCTAGATGAACGAACGTCTCTCCACATGCTAATTTCTGAGAGATAATAGTGTGTGAAAGCCATCCTTCACATAAATTGTTGGGAACCAATAGTTTCTCTTCAACTGAATTCTACAATCCTTACATATATAAGGGGATGTAATATCTCCACCAAATTTTTAATGTGAAAACTGCAGGAGCTTCAAACCGGCATGGGAGACAGACTGAGAAACCAGAGATAAAGTTTACCAGCGACCAGTTCCCTTCGTGCAAGTTGAACGAAAGTTCCTACACATGCTCAGATCTGAGAGATAAGTGTGTAAGAAAGCCGTTCTTCACCTAGCTTGTTCTGAAAACATGGATTCTATTCAATTGCGAACTGCAATCCTTACATATATATGGGGAGGTATTTTTTCGACTCTGCTTTACAGTGAAACATGGAGAAACTTCCAACAAGCAGTAGGAAACCAAATGATAAACCAGAGTAAAATTTTCCCTGCAAAACTTTCCTTTTGTGCCAGAAGAACGAATGTCTCTCCACATGTTAAATTCTGTGTGATAACAGTGTGTGAAACCAAACTTCAACTACCTTGTAGTGAACAAAAATTTTCTCTACCTTTGCAAACTACATTCCGTACATATATATGAGGATGTACTATCTCCACCTCGGTTTTACTGTGAAAACTGCATGAACTTCAAAAATGCACTAGGAAACACAATAAGAAACCAGAGTTATTGTTTCTCCTGCAACCCGATCCCTTCGTGCAAGATGAATTAACTTATCTCCACGTGCTCAGTTCTGAGAGATATGTGTGTGTGTAAGCCGTCCTTCAACTAGCTTGATGGGAACACAATTCCTTTACAGTTACAAACTACACTCCATACATATGTATGCGCATGTACTTGCTCCAACATGGTTTTATAGAGAAAACTGCAGGAAATTCAAACCTGCAATTGAAAACAGAATGAGAAACAAAAGTAAAAGTTTCACCTGCAACACTTTCCCTTTGTCACACAGGAACGGACATCTCTCCACATGCTTATTTCTGTGAGAAATTTTTGTTTGAAATCCATCCTTTAACTTGCTTGTTAGAAACACAATGTTTATATTCTGTTGCAAACTAAAATCCATACATGTATTTCGGGAAGTCTAGCTCGAACATGGTTTTAAAGTGAAAAATGCAGGAAAATCAAACCATCACTAGGAAACAGACTAAGTTACCAGAGTAAAAATTTCCCCTGCAAACATTTCCCTTTGTGCAAGTTTAAGAATCCTCTCTCCACATGCTCAGTTCTGAGCGATAAGTTTGTGTGAAAGTCTTCCTTCCCCTAGCTTGATGGGAACACAGAGTTTTTTTATTTCCCATCTACACTGCATTCATATATAAGCGGAGGTACTAGCTCCAACTAGGTTTCCCCGTGAAAACTGCAGGAAATTCAAATCAGCTCTAGGAAACAGATAGAAATACCAGAGCAGAAGTTTCTCCTGCCACCATTTCTCTATGTGCCAGATGAACGAACGTCTGACCTCATGCTCAGTTGTGAAGAGATATTTGTGTGTGAAAGCCATCCTTCAACTAGCTTTTTGGGAACACAAAAATGTTTATGTTGTACACTACACTCCGTACATATATAAGGGAGGTACAAGCTCCAACTGTATTTTACACTGGAAACTGCTTGAACTTCAAACCGGCACTAGGAAACAGACTGAGAAACCAGAGTAAATGTTTCCCTGCAACCCTTTCCATTTGTGCTATATGAAAGAAAGTCTCTCCACATGCTTACTTCTTATAGATAATTGTGTTTCAGTGCCGTTTTTCACCTTGCTTGTTGAGCACACATAGTTCCTTTTCAGTTGCAAACAACATTCCAAATATATATATATTTGGAAGTACCAGATACAACTCGGTTTTCCAGTGATTATGCAGAAATTTTTAAACCGGCCCTAAGAAACAGACTGAGAAAATCACGTGAAAATTTCAACCGCAAACCGCTCCCTTTTTGCTAGATGAACGAACATCTCTACACATTCCCAGTTCCGAGAGATAAGTGAGTGTGAATCCCAAATTAAGCTATCTTGTTGGGAACACAAAGATTCTTTTCAGCTGAAAACAACAATCCATACATATATATGGGGAGGTTGTTGATTGAAATCGATTTTACATTGAAATTTTCAAGAATTTCAAACCTTCACTAAGAAAGGGACGGAGATATCAGAGTATGAGTTTCTCCTGTAAACGAAACCTTTGTGCTAGATGAACGAACGTCTCTCCACATGCTAATTTCTGAGAGATAATAGTGTGTGAAAGCCATCCTTCACGTAAATTGTTGGGAACCAATAGTTTCTCTTCAATTGAATTCTACAATCCTTACATATATAAGGGGATGTAATATCTCCACCAAATTTTTAAAGTGAAAACTGCAGGAGCTTCAAACCGGCATGGGAGACAGACTGAGAAACCAGAGATAAAGTTTACCAGCGACCAGTTCCCTTCGTGCAAGTTGAACGAAAGTTCCTACACATGCTCAGATCTGAGAGATAAGTGTGTAAGTAAGACGTTCTTCACCTAGCTTGTTCTGAAAACATGGATCCAATTCAATTGCAAACTGCAATCCTTACATATATATGGGGAGGTAATTTTTCAACTCTGCTTTACAGTGAAACATGGAGAAACTTCCAACAAGCAGTAGGAAACCAAATGATAAACCAGAGTAAAATTTTCCCTGCAAAACTTTCCTTTTGTGCCAGAAGAACGAATATCTCTCCACATGTTAAATTCTGTGTGATAACAGTGTGTGAAACCAAACTTCAACTACCTTGTAGTGAACAAAAATTTTCTCTACCTTTGCAAACTACATTCCGTACATATATATGAGGATGTACTATCTCCACCTCGGTTTTACTGTGAAAACTGCATGAACTTCAAAAATGCACTAGGAAACACAATAAGAAACCAGAGGTATTGTTTCCCTGCAACCCGATCCCTTCGTGCAAGATGAATTAACTTATCTCCACGTGCTCAGTTCTGAGAGATATGTGTGTGTGTAAGCCGTCCTTCAACTAGCTTGATGGGAACACAATTCCTTTACAGTTACAAACTACACTCCATACATATATATGCACATGTACTTGCTCCAACATGGTTTTATAGAGAAAACTGCAGGAAATTCAAACCTGCAATTGAAAACAGAATGAGAAACAAAAGTAAAAGTTTCACCTGCAACACTTTCCCTTTGTCACACAGGAACGGACATCTCTCCACATGCTTATTTCTGTGAGAAATTTTTGTTTGAAATCCATCCTTTAACTTGCTTGTTAGGAACACAATGTTTATATTCTGTTGCAAACTAAAATCCATTCATGTATTTCGGGAAGTCTAGCTCGAACATGGTTTTAAAGTGAAAAATGCAGGAAAATCAAACCATCACTAGGAAACAGACTAAGTTACCAGAGTAAAAATTTCCCCTGCAAACATTTCCCTTTGTGCAAGTTTAAGAATCCTCTCTCCACATGCTCAGTTCTGAGCGATAAGTTTGTGTGAAAGTCTTCCTTCCCCTAGCTTGATGGGAACACAGAGTTTTTTTATTTCCCATCTACACTGCATTCATATATAAGCGGAGGTACTAGCTCCAACTAGGTTTCCCCGTGAAAACTGCAGGAAATTCAAATCAGCTCTAGGAAACAGATAGAAATACCAGAGCAGAAGTTTCTCCTGCCACCATTTCTCTATGTGCCAGATGAACGAACGTCTGACCTCATGCTCAGTTGTGAAGAGATATTTGTGTGTGAAAGCCATCCTTCAACTAGCTTTTTGGGAACACAAAAATGTTTATGTTGTACACTACACTCCGTACATATATAAGGGAGGTACAAGCTCCAACTGTATTTTACACTGGAAACTGCTTGAACTTCAAACCGGCACTAGGAAACAGACTGAGAAACCAGAGTAAATGTTTCCCTGCAACCCTTTCCATTTGTGCTATATGAAAGAAAGTCTCTCCACATGCTTACTTCTTATAGATAATTGTGTTTCAGTGCCGTTTTTCACCTTGCTTGTTGAGCACACATAGTTCCTTTTCAGTTGCAAACAACATTCCAAATATATATATATTTGGAAGTACCAGATACAACTCGGTTTTCCAGTGATTACTGCAGAAATTTTTAAACCGGCCCTAAGAAACAGACTGAGAAAATCACGTGAAAATTTCAACCGCAAACCGCTCCCTTTTTGCTAGATGAACGAACATCTCTACACATTCCCAGTTCCGAGAGATAAGTGAGTGTGAATCCCAAATTAAGCTATCTTGTTGGGAACACAAAGATTCTTTTCAGCTGAAAACAACAATCCATACATATATATGGGGAGGTTGTTGATTGAAATCGATTTTACATTGAAATTTTCAAGAATTTCAAACCGGCACTAAGAAAGGGACGGAGATATCAGAGTATGAGTTTCTCCTGTAAAAGAAACCTTTGTGCTAGATGAACGAACGTCTCTCCACATGCTAATTTCTGAGAGATAATAGTGTGTGAAAGCCATCCTTCACATAAATTGTTGGGAACCAATAGTTTCTCTTCAATTGAATTCTACAATCCTTACATATATAAGGGGATGTAATATCTCCACCAAATTTTTAATGTGAAAACTGCAGGAGCTTCAAACCGGCATGGGAGACAGACTGAGAAACCAGAGATAAAGTTTACCAGCGACCAGTTCCCTTCGTGCAAGTTGAACGAAAGTTCCTACACATGCTCAGATCTGAGAGATAAGTGTGTAAGGAAGCCGTTCTTCACCTAGCTTGTTCTTAAAACATGGATCCTATTCAATTGCAAACTGCAATCCTTACATGTATATGGGGAGGTATTTTTTCAACTCTGCTTTACAGTGAAACATGGAGAAACTTCCAACAAGCAGTAGGAAACCAAATGATAAACCAGAGTAAAATTTTCCCTGCAAAACTTTCCTTTTGTGCCAGAAGAACGAATGTCTCTCCACATGTTAAATTCTGTGTGATAACAGTGTGTGAAACCAAACTTCAACTAACTTGTAGTGAACAAAAATTTTCTCTACCTTTGCAAACTACATTCCGTACATATATATGAGGATGTACTATCTCCACCTCGGTTTTACTGTGAAAACTGCATGAACTTCAAAAATGCACTAGGAAACACAATAAGAAACCAGAGTTATTGTTTCTCCTGCAACCCGATCCCTTCGTGCAAGATGAATTAACTTATCTCCACGTGCTCAGTTCTGAGAGATATGTGTGTGTGTAAGCCGTCCTTCAACTAGCTTGATGGGAACACAATTCCTTTACAGTTACAAACTACACTCCATACATATATATGCGCATGTACTTGCTCCAACATGGTTTTATAGAGAAAACTGCAGGAAATTCAAACCTGCAATTGAAAACAGAATGAGAAACAAAAGTAAAAGTTTCACCTGCAACACTTTCCCTTTGTCACACAGGAACGGACATCTCTCCACATGCTTATTTCTGTGAGAAATTTTTGTTTGAAATCCATCCTTTAACTTGCTTGTTAGGAACACAATGTTTATATTCTGTTGCAAACTAAAATCCATACATGTATTTCGGGAAGTCTAGCTCGAACATGGTTTTAAAGTGAAAAATGCAGGAAAATCAAACCATCACTAGGAAACAGACTAAGTTACCAGAGTAAAAATTTCCCCTGCAAACATTTCCCTTTGTGCAAGTTTAAGAATCCTCTCTCCACATGCTCAGTTCTGAGCGATAAGTTTGTGTGAAAGTCTTCCTTCCCCTAGCTTGATGGGAACACAGAGTTTTTTTATTTCCCATCTACACTGCATTCATATATAAGCGGAGGTACTAGCTCCAACTAGGTTTCCCCGTGAAAACTGCAGGAAATTCAAATCAGCTCTAGGAAACAGATAGAAATACCAGAGCAGAAGTTTCTCCTGCCACCATTTCTCTATGTGCCAGATGAACGAACGTCTGACCTCATGCTCAGTTGTGAAGAGATATTTGTGTGTGAAAGCCATCCTTCAACTAGCTTTTTGGGAACACAAAAATGTTTATGTTGTACACTACACTCCGTACATATATAAGGGAGGTACAAGCTCCAACTGTATTTTACACTGGAAACTGCTTGAACTTCAAACCGGCACTAGGAAACAGACTGAGAAACCAGAGTAAATGTTTCCCTGCAACCCTTTCCATTTGTGCTATATGAAAGAAAGTCTCTCCACATGCTTACTTCTTATAGATAATTGTGTTTCAGTGCCGTTTTTCACCTTGCTTGTTGAGCACACATAGTTCCTTTTCAGTTGCAAACAACATTCCAAATATATATATATTTGGAAGTACCAGATACAACTCGGTTTTCCAGTGATTACTGCAGAAATTTTTAAACCGGCCCTAAGAAACAGACTGAGAAAATCACGTGAAAATTTCAACCGCAAACCGCTCCCTTTTTGCTAGATGAACGAACATCTCTACACATTCCCAGTTCCGAGAGATAAGTGAGTGTGAATCCCAAATTAAGCTATCTTGTTGGGAACACAAAGATTCTTTTCAGCTGAAAACAACAATCCATACATATATATGGGGAGGTTGTTGATTGAAATCGATTTTACATTGAAATTTTCAAGAATTTCAAACCGGCACTAAGAAAGGGACGGAGATATCAGAGTATGAGTTTCTCCTGTAAACGAAACCTTTGTGCTAGATGAACGAACGTCTCTCCACATGCTAATTTCTGAGAGATAATAGTTTGTGAAAGCCATCCTTCACATAAATTGTTGGGAACCAATAGTTTCTCTTCAATTGAATTCTACAATCCTTACATATATAAGGGGATGTAATATCTCCACCAAATTTTTAATGTGAAAACTGCAGGAGCTTCAAACCGGCATGGGAGACAGACTGAGAAACCAGAGATAAAGTTTACCAGCGACCAGTTCCCTTCGTGCAAGTTGAACGAAAGTTCCTACACATGCTCAGATCGGAGAGATAAGTGTGTAAGAAAGCCGTTCTTCACCTAGCTTGTTCTGAAAACATGGATTCTATTCAATTGCGAACTGCAATCCTTACATATATATGGGGAGGTATTTTTTCAACTCTGCTTTACAGTGAAACATGGAGAAACTTCCAACAAGCAGTAGGAAACCAAATGATAAACCAGAGTAAAATTTTCCCTGCAAAACTTTCCTTTTGTGCCAGAAGAACGAATGTCTCTCCACATGTTAAATTCTGTGTGATAACAGTGTGTGAAACCAAACTTCAACTACCTTGAAGTGAACAAAAATTTTCTCTACCTTTGCAAACTACATTCCGTACATATATATGAGGATGTACTATCTCCACCTCGGTTTTACTGTGAAAACTGCATGAACTTCAAAAATGCACTAGGAAACACAATAAGAAACCAGAGTTATTGTTTCTCCTGCAACCCGATCCCTTCGTGCAAGATGAATTAACTTATCTCCACGTGCTCAGTTCTGAGAGATATGTGTGTGTGTAAGCCGTCCTTCAACTAGCTTGATGGGAACACAATTCCTTTACAGTTACAAACTACACTCCATACATATATATGCGCATGTACTTGCTCCAACATGGTTTTATAGAGAAAACTGCAGGAAATTCAAACCTGCAATTGAAAACAGAATGAGAAACCAAAGTAAAAGTTTCACCTGCAACACTTTCCCTTTGTCACACAGGAACGGACATCTCTCCACATGCTTATTTCTGTGAGAAATTTTTGTTTGAAATCCATCCTTTAACTTGCTTGTTAGGAACACAATGTTTATATTCTGTTGCAAACTAAAATCCATACATGTATTTCGGGAAGTCTAGCTCGAACATGGTTTTAAAGTGAAAAATGCAGGAAAATCAAACCATCACTAGGAAACAGACTAAGTTACCAGAGTAAAAATTTCCCCTGCAAACATTTCCCTTTGTGCAAGTTTAAGAATCCTCTCTCCACATGCTCAGTTCTGAGCGATAAGTTTGTGTGAAAGTCTTCCTTCCCCTAGCTTGATGGGAACACAGAGTTTTTTTATTTCCCATCTACACTGCATTCATATATAAGCGGAGGTACTAGCTCCAACTAGGTTTCCCCGTGAAAACTGCAGGAAATTCAAATCAGCTCTAGGAAACAGATAGAAATACCAGAGCAGAAGTTTCTCCTGCCACCATTTCTCTATGTGCCAGATGAACGAACGTCTGACCTCATGCTCAGTTGTGAAGAGATATTTGTGTGTGAAAGCCATCCTTCAACTAGCTTTTTGGGAACACAAAAATGTTTATGTTGTACACTACACTCCGTACATATATAAGGGAGGTACAAGCTCCAACTGTATTTTACACTGGAAACTGCTTGAACTTCAAACCGGCACTAGGAAACAGACTGAGAAACCAGAGTAAATGTTTCCCTGCAACCCTTTCCATTTGTGCTATATGAAAGAAAGTCTCTCCACATGCTTACTTCTTATAGATAATTGTGTTTCAGTGCCGTTTTTCACCTTGCTTGTTGAGCACACATAGTTCCTTTTCAGTTGCAAACAACATTCCAAATATATATATATTTGGAAGTACCAGATACAACTCGGTTTTCCAGTGATTACTGCAGAAATTTTTAAACCGGCCCTAAGAAACAGACTGAGAAAATCACGTGAAAATTTCAACCGCAAACCGCTCCCTTTTTGCTAGATGAACGAACATCTCTACACATTCCCAGTTCCGAGAGATAAGTGAGTGTGAATCCCAAATTAAGCTATCTTGTTGGGAACACAAAGGTTCTTTTCAGCTGAAAACAACAATCCATACATATATATGGGGAGGTTGTTGATTGAAATCGATTTTACATTGAAATTTTCAAGAATTTCAAACCGGCACTAAGAAAGGGACGGAGATATCAGAGTATGAGTTTCTCCTGTAAACGAAACCTTTGTGCTAGATGAACGAACGTCTCTCCACATGCTAATTTCTGAGAGATAATAGTGTGTGAAAGCCATCCTTCACATAAATTGTTGGGAACCAATAGTTTCTCTTCAACTGAATTCTACAATCCTTACATATATAAGGGGATGTAATATCTCCACCAAATTTTTAATGTGAAAACTGCAGGAGCTTCAAACCGGCATGGGAGACAGACTGAGAAACCAGAGATAAAGTTTACCAGCGAACAGTTCCCTTCGTGCAAGTTGAACGAAAGTTCCTACACATGCTCAGATCTGAGAGATAAGTGTGTAAGAAAGCCGTTCTTCACCTAGCTTGTTCTGAAAACATGGATTCTATTCAATTGCGAACTGCAATCCTTACATGTATATGGGGAGGTATTTTTTCGACTCTGCTTTACAGTGAAACATGGAGAAACTTCCAACAAGCAGTAGGAAACCAAATGATAAACCAGAGTAAAATTTTCCCTGCAAAACTTTCCTTTTGTGCCAGAAGAACGAATGTCTCTCCACATGTTAAATTCTGTGTGATAACAGTGTGTGAAACCAAACTTCAACTACCTTGTAGTGAACAAAAATTTTCTCTACCTTTGCAAACTACATTCCGTACATATATATGAGGATGTACTATCTCCACCTCGGTTTTACTGTGAAAACTGCATGAACTTCAAAAATGCACTAGGAAACACAATAAGAAACCAGAGTTATTGTTTCTCCTGCAACCCGATCCCTTCGTGCAAGATGAATTAACTTATCTCCACGTGCTCAGTTCTGAGAGATATGTGTGTGTGTAAGCCGTCCTTCAACTAGCTTGATGGGAACACAATTCCTTTACAGTTACAAACTACACTCCATACATATGTATGCGCATGTACTTGCACCAACATGGTTTTATAGAGAAAACTGCAGGAAATTCAAACCTGCAATTGAAAACAGAATGAGAAACCAAAGTAAAAGTTTCACCTGCAACACTTTCCCTTTGTCACACAGGAACGGACATCTCTCCACATGCTTATTTCTGTGAGAAATTTTTGTTTGAAATCCATCCTTTAACTTGCTTGTTAGAAACACAATGTTTATATTCTGTTGCAAACTAAAATCCATACATGTATTTCGGGAAGTCTAGGTCGAACATGGTTTTAAAGTGAAAAATGCAGGAAAATCAAACCATCACTAGGAAACAGACTAAGTTACCAGAGTAAAAATTTCCCCTGCAAACATTTCCCTTTGTGCAAATTTAAGAATCCTCTCTCCACATGCTCAGTTCTGAGCGATAAGTTTGTGTGAAAGTCTTCCTTCCCCTAGCTTGATGGGAACACAGAGTTTTTTTATTTCCCATCTACACTGCATTCATATATAAGCGGAGGTACTAGCTCCAACTAGGTTTCCCCGTGAAAACTGCAGGAAATTCAAATCAGCTCTAGGAAACAGATAGAAATACCAGAGCAGAAGTTTCTCCTGCCACCATTTCTCTATGTGCCAGATGAACGAACGTCTGACCTCATGCTCAGTTGTGAAGAGATATTTGTGTGTGAAAGCCATCCTTCAACTAGCTTTTTGGGAACACAAAAATGTTTATGTTGTACACTACACTCCGTACATATATAAGGGAGGTACAAGCTCCAACTGTATTTTACACTGGAAACTGCTTGAACTTCAAACCGGCACTAGGAAACAGACTGAGAAACCAGAGTAAATGTTTCCCTGCAACCCTTTCCATTTGTGCTATATGAAAGAAAGTCTCTCCACATGCTTACTTCTTATAGATAATTGTGTTTCAGTGCCGTTTTTCACCTTGCTTGTTGAGCACACATAGTTCCTTTTCAGTTGCAAACAACATTCCAAATATATATATATTTGGAAGTACCAGATACAACTCGGTTTTCCAGTGATTACTGCAGAAACTTTTAAACCGGCCCTAAGAAACAGACTGAGAAAATCACGTGAAAATTTCAACCGCAAACCACTCCCTTTTTGCTAGATGAACGAACATCTCTACACATTCCCAGTTCCGAGAGATAAGTGAGTGTGAATCCCAAATTAAGCTATCTTGTTGGGAACACAAAGGTTCTTTTCAGGTGAAAACAACAATCCATACATATATATGGGGAGGTTGTTGATTGAAATCGATTTTACATTGAAATTTTCAAGAATTTCAAACCGGCACTAAGAAAGGGACGGAGATATCAGAGTATGAGTTTCTCCTGTAAACGAAACCTTTGTGCTAGATGAACGAACGTCTCTCCACATGCTAATTTCTGAGAGATAATAGTGTGTGAAAGCCATCCTTCACATAAATTGTTGGGAACCAATAGTTTCTCTTCAATTGAATTCTACAATCCTTACATATATAAGGGGATGTAATATCTCCACCAAATTTTTAATGTGAAAACTGCAGGAGCTCCAAACCGGCATGGGAGACAGACTGAGAAACCAGAGATAAAGTTTACCAGCGACCAGTTCCCTTCGTGCAAGTTGAACGAAAGTTCCTACACATGCTCAGATCTGAGAGATAAGTGTGTAAGAAAGCCGTTCTTCACCTAGCTTGTTCTGAAAACATGGATTCTATTCAATTGCGAACTGCAATCCTTACATATATATGGGGAGGTATTTTTTCGACTCTGCTTTACAGTGAAACATGGAGAAACTTCCAACAAGCAGTAGGAAACCAAATGATAAACCAGAGTAAAATTTTCCCTGCAAAACTTTCCTTTTGTGCCAGAAGAACGAATGTCTCTCCACATGTTAAATTCTGTGTGATAACAGTGTGTGAAACCAAACTTCAACTACCTTGTAGTGAACAAAAATTTTCTCTACCTTTGCAAACTACATTCCGTACATATATATGAGGATGTACTATCTCCACCTCGGTTTTACTGTGAAAACTGCATGAACTTCAAAAATGCACTAGGAAACACAATAAGAAACCAGAGTTATTGTTTCTCCTGCAACCCGATCCCTTCGTGCAAGATGAATTAACTTATCTCCACGTGCTCAGTTCTGAGAGATATGTGTGTGTGTAAGCCGTCCTTCAACTAGCTTGATGGGAACACAATTCCTTTACAGTTACAAACTACACTCCATACATATATATGCGCATGTACTTGCTCCAACATGGTTTTATAGAGAAAACTGCAGGAAATTCAAACCTGCAATTGAAAACAGAATGAGAAACCAAAGTAAAAGTTTCACCTGCAACACTTTCCCTTTGTCACACAGGAACGGACATCTCTCCACATGCTTATTTCTGTGAGAAATTTTTGTTTGAAATCCATCCTTTAACTTGCTTGTTAGGAACACAATGTTTATATTCTGTTGCAAACTAAAATCCATACATGTATTTCGGGAAGTCTAGCTCGAACATGGTTTTAAAGTGAAAAATGCAGGAAAATCAAACCATCACTAGGAAACAGACTAAGTTACCAGAGTAAAAATTTCCCCTGCAAACATTTCCCTTTGTGCAAGTTTAAGAATCCTCTCTCCACATGCTCAGTTCTGAGCGATAAGTTTGTGTGAAAGTCTTCCTTCCCCTAGCTTGATGGGAACACAGAGTTTTTTTATTTCCCATCTACACTGCATTCATATATAAGCGGAGGTACTAGCTCCAACTAGGTTTCCCCGTGAAAACTGCAGGAAATTCAAATCAGCTCTAGGAAACAGATAGAAATACCAGAGCAGAAGTTTCTCCTGCCACCATTTCTCTATGTGCCAGATGAACGAACGTCTGACCTCATGCTCAGTTGTGAAGAGATATTTGTGTGTGAAAGCCATCCTTCAACTAGCTTTTTGGGAACACAAAAATGTTTATGTTGTACACTACACTCCGTACATATATAAGGGAGGTACAAGCTCCAACTGTATTTTACACTGGAAACTGCTTGAACTTCAAACCGGCACTAGGAAACAGACTGAGAAACCAGAGTAAATGTTTCCCTGCAACCCTTTCCATTTGTGCTATATGAAAGAAAGTCTCTCCACATGCTTACTTCTTATAGATAATTGTGTTTCAGTGCCGTTTTTCACCTTGCTTGTTGAGCACACATAGTTCCTTTTCAGTTGCAAACAACATTCCAAATATATATATATTTGGAAGTACCAGATACAACTCGGTTTTCCAGTGATTACTGCAGAAATTTTTAAACCGGCCCTAAGAAACAGACTGAGAAAATCACGTGAAAATTTCAACCGCAAACCGCTCCCTTTTTGCTAGATGAACGAACATCTCTACACATTCCCAGTTCCGAGAGATAAGTGAGTGTGAATCCCAAATTAAGCTATCTTGTTGGGAACACAAAGATTCTTTTCAGCTGAAAACAACAATCCATACATATATATGGGGAGGTTGTTGATTGAAATCGATTTTACATTGAAATTTTCAAGAATTTCAAACCGGCACTAAGAAAGGGACGGAGATATCAGAGTATGAGTTTCTCCTGTAAACGAAACCTTTGTGCTAGATGAACGAACGTCTCTCCACATGCTAATTTCTGAGAGATAATAGTGTGTGAAAGCCATCCTTCACATAAATTGTTGGGAACCAATAGTTTCTCTTCAACTGAATTCTACAATCCTTACATATATAAGGGGATGTAATATCTCCACCAAATTTTTAATGTGAAAACTGCAGGAGCTTCAAACCGGCATGGGAGACAGACTGAGAAACCAGAGATAAAGTTTACCAGCGACCAGTTCCCTTCGTGCAAGTTGAACGAAAGTTCCTACACATGCTCAGATCTGAGAGATAAGTGTGTAAGAAAGCCGTTCTTCACCTAGCTTGTTCTGAAAACATGGATTCTATTCAATTGCGAACTGCAATCCTTACATATATATGGGGAGGTATTTTTTCAACTCTGCTTTACAGTGAAACATGGAGAAACTTCCAACAAGCAGTAGGAAACCAAATGATAAACCAGAGTAAAATTTTCCCTGCAAAACTTTCCTTTTGTGCCAGAAGAACGAATGTCTCTCCACATGTTAAATTCTGTGTGATAACAGTGTGTGAAACCAAACTTCAACTACCTTGTAGTGAACAAAAATTTTCTCTACCTTTGCAAACTACATTCCGTACATATATATGAGGATGTACTATCTCCACCTCGGTTTTACTGTGAAAACTGCATGAACTTCAAAAATGCACTAGGAAACACAATAAGAAACCAGAGTTATTGTTTCTCCTGCAACCCGATCCCTTCGTGCAAGATGAATTAACTTATCTCCACGTGCTCAGTTCTGAGAGATATGTGTGTGTGTAAGCCGTCCTTCAACTAGCTTGATGGGAACACAATTCCTTTACAGTTACAAACTACACTCCATACATATATATGCGCATGTACTTGCTCCAACATGGTTTTATAGAGAAAACTGCAGGAAATTCAAACCTGCAATTGAAAACAGAATGAGAAACCAAAGTAAAAGTTTCACCTGCAACACTTTCCCTTTGTCACACAGGAACGGACATCTCTCCACATGCTTATTTCTGTGAGAAATTTTTGTTTGAAATCCATCCTTTAACTTGCTTGTTAGGAACACAATGTTTATATTCTGTTGCAAACTAAAATCCATACATGTATTTCGGGAAGTCTAGCTCGAACATGGTTTTAAAGTGAAAAATGCAGGAAAATCAAACCATCACTAGGAAACAGACTAAGTTACCAGAGTAAAAATTTCCCCTGCAAACATTTCCCTTTGTGCAAGTTTAAGAATCCTCTCTCCACATGCTCAGTTCTGAGCGATAAGTTTGTGTGAAAGTCTTCCTTCCCCTAGCTTGATGGGAACACAGAGTTTTTTTATTTCCCATCTACACTGCATTCATATATAAGCGGAGGTACTAGCTCCAACTAGGTTTCCCCGTGAAAACTGCAGGAAATTCAAATCAGCTCTAGGAAACAGATAGAAATACCAGAGCAGAAGTTTCTCCTGCCACCATTTCTCTATGTGCCAGATGAACGAACGTCTGACCTCATGCTCAGTTGTGAAGAGATATTTGTGTGTGAAAGCCATCCTTCAACTAGCTTTTTGGGAACACAAAAATGTTTATGTTGTACACTACACTCCGTACATATATAAGGGAGGTACAAGCTCCAACTGTATTTTACACTGGAAACTGCTTGAACTTCAAACCGGCACTAGGAAACAGACTGAGAAACCAGAGTAAATGTTTCCCTGCAACCCTTTCCATTTGTGCTATATGAAAGAAAGTCTCTCCACATGCTTACTTCTTATAGATAATTGTGTTTCAGTGCCGTTTTTCACCTTGCTTGTTGAGCACACATAGTTCCTTTTCAGTTGCAAACAACATTCCAAATATATATATATTTGGAAGTACCAGATACAACTCGGTTTTCCAGTGATTACTGCAGAAATTTTTAAACCGGCCCTAAGAAACAGACTGAGAAAATCACGTGAAAATTTCAACCGCAAACCGCTCCCTTTTTGCTAGATGAACGAACATCTCTACACATTCCCAGTTCCGAGAGATAAGTGAGTGTGAATCCCAAATTAAGCTATCTTGTTGGGAACACAAAGATTCTTTTCAGCTGAAAACAACAATCCATACATATATATGGGGAGGTTGTTGATTGAAATCGATTTTACATTGAAATTTTCAAGAATTTCAAACCGGCACTAAGAAAGGGACGGAGATATCAGAGTATGAGTTTCTCCTGTAAACGAAACCTTTGTACTAGATGAACGAACGTCTCTCCACATGCTAATTTCTGAGAGATAATAGTGTGTGAAAGCCATCCTTCACATAAATTGTTGGGAACCAATAGTTTCTCTTCAATTGAATTCTACAATCCTTACATATATAAGGGGATGTAATATCTCCACCAAATTTTTAATGTGAAAACTGCAGGAGCTTCAAACCGGCATGGGAGACAGACTGAGAAACCAGAGATAAAGTTTACCAGCGACCAGTTCCCTTCGTGCAAGTTGAACGAAAGTTCCTACACATGCTCAGATCTGAGAGATAAGTGTGTAAGAAAGCCGTTCTTCACCTAGCTTGTTCTGAAAACATGGATTCTATTCAATTGCGAACTGCAATCCTTACATATATATGGGGAGGTATTTTTTCAACTCTGCTTTACAGTGAAACATGGAGAAACTTCCAACAAGCAGTAGGAAACCAAATGATAAACCAGAGTAAAATTTTCCCTGCAAAACTTTCCTTTTGTGCCAGAAGAACGAATGTCTCTCCACATGTTAAATTCTGTGTGATAACAGTGTGTGAAACCAAACTTCAACTACCTTGTAGTGAACAAAAATTTTCTCTACCTTTGCAAACTACATTCCGTACATATATATGAGGATGTACTATCTCCACCTCGGTTTTACTGTGAAAACTGCATGAACTTCAAAAATGCACTAGGAAACACAATAAGAAACCAGAGTTATTGTTTCTCCTGCAACCCGATCCCTTCGTGCAAGATGAATTAACTTATCTCCACGTGCTCAGTTCTGAGAGATATGTGTGTGTGTAAGCCGTCCTTCAACTAGCTTGATGGGAACACAATTCCTTTACAGTTACAAACTACACTCCATACATATATATGCGCATGTACTTGCTCCAACATGGTTTTATAGAGAAAACTGCAGGAAATTCAAACCTGCAATTGAAAACAGAATGAGAAACCAAAGTAAAAGTTTCACCTGCAACACTTTCCCTTTGTCACACAGGAACGGACATCTCTCCACATGCTTAATTCTGTGAGAAATTTTTGTTTGAAATCCATCCTTTAACTTGCTTGTTAGGAACACAATGTTTATATTCTGTTGCAAACTAAAATCCATACATGTATTTCGGGAAGTCTAGCTCGAACATGGTTTTAAAGTGAAAAATGCAGGAAAATCAAACCATCACTAGGAAACAGACTAAGTTACCAGAGTAAAAATTTCCCCTGCAAACATTTCCCTTTGTGCAAGTTTAAGAATCCTCTCTCCACATGCTCAGTTCTGAGCGATAAGTTTGTGTGAAAGTCTTCCTTCCCCTAGCTTGATGGGAACACAGAGTTTTTTTATTTCCCATCTACACTGCATTCATATATAAGCGGAGGTACTAGCTCCAACTAGGTTTCCCCGTGAAAACTGCAGGAAATTCAAATCAGCTCTAGGAAACAGATAGAAATACCAGAGCAGAAGTTTCTCCTGCCACCATTTCTCTATGTGCCAGATGAACGAACGTCTGACCTCATGCTCAGTTGTGAAGAGATATTTGTGTGTGAAAGCCATCCTTCAACTAGCTTTTTGGGAACACAAAAATGTTTATGTTGTACACTACACTCCGTACATATATAAGGGAGGTACAAGCTCCAACTGTATTTTACACTGGAAACTGCTTGAACTTCAAACCGGCACTAGGAAACAGACTGAGAAACCAGAGTAAATGTTTCCCTGCAACCCTTTCCATTTGTGCTATATGAAAGAAAGTCTCTCCACATGCTTACTTCTTATAGATAATTGTGTTTCAGTGCCGTTTTTCACCTTGCTTGTTGAGCACACATAGTTCCTTTTCAGTTGCAAACAACATTCCAAATATATATATATTTGGAAGTACCAGATACAACTCGGTTTTCCAGTGATTACTGCAGAAATTTTTAAACCGGCCCTAAGAAACAGACTGAGAAAATCACGTGAAAATTTCAACCGCAAACCGCTCCCTTTTTGCTAGATGAACGAACATCTCTACACATTCCCAGTTCCGAGAGATAAGTGAGTGTGAATCCCAAATTAAGCTATCTTGTTGGGAACACAAAGATTCTTTTCAGCTGAAAACAACAATCCATACATATATATGGGGAGGTTGTTGATTGAAATCGATTTTACATTGAAATTTTCAAGAATTTCAAACCGGCACTAAGAAAGGGACGGAGATATCAGAGTATGAGTTTCTCCTGTAAACGAAACCTTTGTGCTAGATGAACGAACGTCTCTCCACATGCTAATTTCTGAGAGATAATAGTGTGTGAAAGCCATCCTTCACATAAATAGTTTCTCTTCAATTGAATTCTACAAACCTTACATATATAAGGGGATGTAATATCTCCACCAAATTTTTAATGTGAAAACTGCAGGAGCTTCAAACCGGCATGGGAGACAGACTGAGAAACCAGAGATAAAGTTTACCAGCGACCAGTTCCCTTCGTGCAAGTTGAACGAAAGTTCCTACACATGCTCAGATCTGAGAGATAAGTGTGTAAGAAAGCCGTTCTTCACATAGCTTGTTCTGAAAACATGGATTCTATTCAATTGCAAACTGCTATACTTACATATATATGGGGAGGTCTAGCTTCCAAAAGTTTTTAAAGTGAAAAATGCAGGAAGTTTAAAGCGGCAATAGGAAACAGAAAGCATAACCAGAGTAATGATTTACCTGCATCACTATCCCTTCATTGAAAATGAACGAACGTCTCTCCAGATGCTCAGTTCTGAGAGATAAGTGTGTGTGAAAGCCATCCTTCACGTAGCTTGTTGTTAACACATAGCTTTTTACAATTGCCAAATACAAGGCTTACATAAAAAAGGGGCGGTAGTAGTTCCAGATCGGTTTTCCAGTGAAAAATACAGGAACTGCAAATAAGCCCTAGGAAACACACTGAGATACCAGAGTAAAAGTTTCAACTGCAACCCGTTCCATTTTTACCAGTTGAACGATTGTCTCTCCACATGCTTAGTTCTGAGAAATAAGTGTCTGTGCAATCTGACCTTCACCTAAATTTTTGGGAAAACAAAGTTTCTTTTCAGTAGCAAACTACACTCCATAAATATATATGGGTATGTGATAGCCCCAATCGTTTTTTCAATGAAAATTGCAGGAAATTGAAACCGGCACTAGGAAACACAATGAGAAACCATAGTAAAATTTTCCACTGAAACACGATCCATTTGAGCTAGGTGAACGAACGTCTCTCCACATTCTCAGTTCTGTGAGAAAACTGTGTGGGATAGACAACCTTCACCTAGCTTGTTGGGAATAGAAAGTTTCTATTAATTTGCAAATTACAATCCATACTTTTATACGGGGTGGAAAAAACTCCACCTCAGTTTTTCAGTGAGTAATGCAGGAAATTCAAACTGGCCCTAGGAAACATTCTGAGAAACCAGAGTGAAAGTTTCCCCTGCAAAACTTTCCCTTTTGTTCAAGATGAACAAACGTCACTCCACATGCTTTGTTGTTAGAGATAACTGGGATTGAATGCCGTCCTTCACCTAGAATGTTGGGAACACATAGTTTTTACATTTGCCAAATACACTGCACTCATATATAAGGGGTGCTGCTAGCTCCAACTCAATTTTCCAGTGAAAACCTAGGATTTCAAATCTGCACTAAGAAACAGACTGAGAAACCCGGGTAAAATTTCCCCTGCAACCTTTCCATATATGCCAGAAGAATGAACGTCTCTCCACATGTTCAGTTCTCAGAGATAAGTGTCTGTGAAAGGCTTCCTTCACGTAGATTTTTGGAAACACAAAGAATCTTTTCAGTTGCAAACAACACTGCATACTTATATATGGGGAATTTCTTGTTTCAACTGGGTTTTATGGTGTAAACGGCAGGAATTCAAACCGGCAATGGGAAACAGAATGAGAAACCAGAGCAAAAGTTTCTCTTAGAACCACTACCTTATCTGCAATAAGAACGAAACTCTCTCCAAATGCTCATTTCTCAGAGACAGCTGTGTGTGAAAACTATCCTTCAAATAGCTTGTTGGGAACATAGTTTCTATTCATTTGCCAATTACATTCCATACATATATATGGGGAGGTACTAGATTCAACTCTGCTTTACAGTGAAACATGGAGAATATTCCAACCAGCAGTAGGAAACCAAATGAAAAACCAGAGTAAAATTTTCCCTGCAACAATTTCCTTTTGTGCCAGAAGAACTAATGTTTCTCCACATGTTAAGTTCTGAGAGATAACTGTGTGTGAAACCATCCTTCAACTATCTTGTAGTGAACAAAAATTTTCTCTACTTTCCAATCTACATTCCGTACATATATATGAGTATGTACTATCTCCACCTCGATATTACTGTGAAATCTTCAGGAACTTCAATAAGGCAGAAGGAAACACAATAAGCAACCACAGTTAATGTTTCCCTGCAACCATTTCCCTTCGTGCAAGATGTATGAACTTATCTCCACATGCTCAATTCTGAGAGATAAGTGTGTGTGTAAGCCGTCCTTCACCTAGCTTGTTGGGAACACAATTTCTTTTCAGTTACAAACTACACTCTATACATATATATGTGCAAGTACTTGCTCCAACATGGTTTTATACTGAAAACTGCAGGAATTTCAAACCGGCATTTGAAAACAGTCTGAGAAACAAAAGTAAAAGTTTCTCCTGCAACACTTTCCCTTTGTCACACAGGAACGGACATCTCTCCACATGCTTATTTCTGAGAAAAAATTGTGTTTGAAATCCATTCTTCAACTTGCTAGTTAGGAACACAAATTTTAATTTCTGTTGCAAACTACAATCCATATATTTATTTCAGGAAGTCTAGCACGAACATGGTTTTAAAGTAAAAAATGTAGGAACATCAAACCATCACTAGGAAACAGAATAAGTTACCAGAGTTAAAGTATCCCCTGCATGCGGTTCCCTTTGTGCAAGTTTAAGAAACCTCTCTCCACATGCTCAGTTTTGAGCGATAAGTGTGTGTGAAAGCCTTCCTTCCACTAGCTTGATGACAACACAGAGTTTTTTTATTTCCCAACTACACTGCATTGATATATAAGGGGAGGTACTTGCTCCAACTAGGTTTTCCCGTGAAAACTGCAGGAAATTCAAATCAGCGCTTGGAAACAGATAGAAATACCAGAGCAGAAGTTTCTCCTGCCACCATTTCCCTATGTGCCAGATGAATGAACGTCTGTCCTCATGCTCATTTGTGAAGAGATATATGTGTGTGAAAGCCATCCTTCACCTAACTTGTTGGGAACACAAAGATTTTTATGTTGTAAATTACACTCCATACATATATAAGGAGGTACAAGCTCCAACTGTATTTTACACTGGAAACTGCTTGAACTTCAAACCGGCACTAGGAAACAAACTGAGAAACCAGAGTAAATGTTTTCCTGCAACCCTTTCCATTGGTGCAAGATGAAAGAAAGTCTCTCCACATGCTCAGTTCTTATAGATAATTGTGTTTCAGTGCCGTTATTCACCTTGCTTGTTGAGCACAAAGAATTACATTTCATTTGCAAACAACACTCCATATAAACATATATTTGGAAGTACCAGCTACAACTCGGTTTTCCAGTGATTACTGCAGAAATTTTAAACCGGCACTAAGAAACAGACTGAGAAAATCACGTGAAAATTTCAACTTAAAACCGCTCCCTTTTTGCTAGATGAACGATCATCTCCCCACATTCCCAGTTCCAAGAGTTAAGTGAGTGTGAATCCCAAATTCAGCTATCTGGTTGGGAACACAAAGTTTCTTTTCAGCTGCAAACAACAATCCATACATATATATGGGGAGGTTGTTGATTGAAATCGGTGTTACATTGAAAACTGCAAGAATTTCAAACCGGCACTAAGAAAGGGACTGAGATATCAGAGAATGAGTTTCTCCTGCAACCGAAACATTTGTGCTGGATGAACGAACGACTCTCCACATGCTCAGATCTGAGAGATAAGTGTGTGTGAAAGCCGACTTTCAGCTATCCTGTTGGGAACTCAAAGATTTTTCACTTGCAAACTACACTCCATATATATAAAATTGGTGATACAAGCTCCAAAACGATTTTGACGTTTCTCCACAAGCTCAGTTCTGAGAGAAAATTTTGTGTGAAAGCCGTCCTTCACCTAGCTTGTTGGGAACACAAAGATTTTTTTCACTTGCAAACTACACTTCATATATATATAAAGGGTGGTAAAATCTCCAAAACGGTTTTACAGTGATAACTACAGGAAAATCAAACCGGCACTATGAAACACACTGAGAAACAACAGTAAAAGATTCTGCTGCAACTCGTTCCCATTTTTGCTGGATAAACAATCGTCTCTCCACATCCTCAGTTCTCAGAGATAAGTGTCTGTGAAAGCCGACCTTCAGCTATCTTGTTGGGAAAACTAAGAATCTTTTCAGTTGCAAACAACATTCCATACGTATATGAAGTGAGGTACATAATTCAACTCGGTTTTATAGGGTAAACTGCAGGAACTTCAACCCGGCAATGGGAAACAGACTGAGAAACCAGAGTAAAAGTTTCCCTTAGGACAAATTCCCTATGGTCCAGAAGATTTATTCCCTCTCCAAATGCTCAATTCTGAGAGAAAATTGTGTGTGAAAGCCGTCCTTCACACAGCTTGTTGGGAACACTATTACAATTCAGTTGCAATTTTCACTCCATACATTATAAGGGGAGGTGCTAACTTCAACTCTCTTTAACAGGGAAACATAGAGGAAAGTCAAACCGGCAGTAGGAAACAGACAGATAAACAGGAGAAGAATTTACCATGCAACAATTTCCCTTTGTGTCAGATGAACGAACGTCTCTCCACATGCTAAGTTCTGAGAGATAAGAGTGTGTGAAAGCCATCCTTCACATAAATTGTTGGGAAAAAAAAGTTTCTCTTCAATTGCAATCTACAATCCGTACATATATATGAGGATGTACTATCTCCACCTCGGTTTTACTGTGAAAACTGCAGGAACTTCAAAAATGCACTAGGAAACACAATAAGAAACCAGAGTTAATGTTTCCACTGCAACCCATTCCCTTCGTGCAAGATGAATGAACTTATCTCCACATGCTCAATTCTGAGAGATAAGTGTGTGTGTAAGCCGTCCTTCACCTAGCTTGTAGGGAACACAATTTCTTTTCAGTTACATGCTACACTCCATACATATATATGTGCAGGTACTTGCTCCAACATGGTTTTATAGTGAAAACTGCAGGAACTTGAAAACGGCACTTGAAAATAGAATGAGAAACAAAAGTAAAAGTTTCTCCTGCAACACTTTCCCTTTGTCACACAGGAACGGACATCTCTCCACATGATTAGTTCTGAGAGAAAATTGTCTTTGAAATCCATCCTTCAACTTGCTTGTTAGGAACACAAAGTTTATTTTCTGTTGCAACCTAAAATCCATACATGTATTTCGGGAAGTCTTGCTCCAACATGGTTTTAAAGTGAAAAATGCAGGAACATTAAACCATCACTAGGAAACAGACTAATTTACCAGAGTTAAAGTAACTCCTGCATACGGTTCCCTTTGTGCAAGTTTAAGAAACCTCTCTCCACATGCTCAGTTTTGAGCGATAAGTGTGTGTGAAAGCCTTCCTTCCACTAGCTTGATGACAACACAGAGTTTTTTTTATTTCCCAACTACACTGCATTGATATATAAGGGGAGGTACTTGCTCCAACTAGGTTTTCCCGTGAAAACTGCAGGAAATTCAAATCAGCGCTTGGAAACAGATAGAAATACCAGAGCAGAAGTTTCTCCTGCCACCATTTCCCTATGTGCCAGATGAATGAACGTCTGTCCTCATGCTCATTTGTGAAGAGATATATGTGTGTGAAAGCCATCCTTCACCTAACTTGTTGGGAACACAAAGATTTTTATGTTGTAAATTACACTCCATACATATATAAGGAGGTACAAGCTCCAACTGTATTTTACACTGGAAACTGCTTGAACTTCAAACCGGCACTAGGAAACAAACTGAGAAACCAGAGTAAATGTTTTCCTGCAACCCTTTCCATTGGTGCAAGATGAAAGAAAGTCTCTCCACATGCTCAGTTCTTATAGATAATTGTGTTTCAGTGCCGTTATTCACCTTGCTTGTTGAGCACAAAGAATTACATTTCATTTGCAAACAACACTCCATATAAACATATATTTGGAAGTACCAGCTACAACTCGGTTTTCCAGTGATTACTGCAGAAATTTTAAACCGGCACTAAGAAACAGACTGAGAAAATCACGTGAAAATTTCAACTTAAAACCGCTCCCTTTTTGCTAGATGAACGATCATCTCCCCACATTCCCAGTTCCAAGAGTTAAGTGAGTGTGAATCCCAAATTCAGCTATCTGGTTGGGAACACAAAGTTTCTTTTCAGCTGCAAACAACAATCCATACATATATATGGGGAGGTTGTTGATTGAAATCGGTGTTACATTGAAAACTGCAAGAATTTCAAACCGGCACTAAGAAAGGGACTGAGATATCAGAGAATGAGTTTCTCCTGCAACCGAAACATTTGTGCTGGATGAACGAACGACTCTCCACATGCTCAGATCTGAGAGATAAGTGTGTGTGAAAGCCGACTTTCAGCTATCCTGTTGGGAACTCAAAGATTTTTCACTTGCAAACTACACTCCATATATATAAAATTGGTGATACAAGCTCCAAAACGATTTTGACGTTTCTCCACAAGCTCAGTTCTGAGAGAAAATTTTGTGTGAAAGCCGTCCTTCACCTAGCTTGTTGGGAACACAAAGATTTTTTTCACTTGCAAACTACACTTCATATATATATAAAGGGTGGTAAAATCTCCAAAACGGTTTTACAGTGATAACTACAGGAAAATCAAACCGGCACTATGAAACACACTGAGAAACAACAGTAAAAGATTCCGCTGCAACTCGTTCCCTTTTTTGCTAGATAAACAAAAGTCTCTCCACATCCTCAGTTCTCAGAGATAAGTGTCTGTGAAAGCCGACCTTCAGCTATCTTGTTGGGAACACTAAGAATCTTTTCAGTTGCAAACAACATTCCTTACATATATGAAGTGAGGTACCTAATTCAACTCGGTTTTATAGGGTAAACTGCAGGAACTTCAACCCGGCAATGGGAAACAGACTGA
This sequence comes from Camelus dromedarius, assembly GCF_036321535.1. Classification (NCBI taxonomy): domain Eukaryota; kingdom Metazoa; phylum Chordata; class Mammalia; order Artiodactyla; family Camelidae; genus Camelus; species Camelus dromedarius. Next base: position 8,551,232 of record NC_087473.1, on the reverse strand, counting down.
GAAACCAGAGTAAAAGTTTCCCTTAGGAAAAATTCCCTATGGTCCAGACGATTTATTCCCTCTCCAAATGCTCAATTCTGAGAGAAAATTGTGTGTGAAAGCCGTCCTTCACACAGCTTGTTGGGAACACTATTACAATTCAGTTGAATATTTCACTCCATACCTTATATGGGGAGGTGCTAACTTCAACTCTTTTTAACAGGGAAACATAGAGGAAAGTCAAACCGGCAGTAGGAAACAGACAGATAAACAGGAGAAGAATTTACCATGCAACAATTTCCCTTTGTGTCAGATGAACGAACGTCTCTCCACATGCTAAGTTCTGAGAGATAAGAGTGTGTGAAAGCCATCCTTCACATAAATTGTTGGGAAAAAAAGTTTCTCTTCAATTGCAATCTACAATCCGTACATATATATGAGGATGTACTATCTCCACCTCGGTTTTACTGTGAAAACTGCAGGAACTTCAAAAATGCACTAGGAAACACAATAAGAAACCAGAGTTAATGTTTCCACTGCAACCCATTCCCTTCGTGCAAGATGAATGAACTTATCTCCACATGCTCAATTCTGAGAGATAAGTGTGTGTGTAAGCCGTCCTTCACCTAGCTTGTAGGGAACACAATTTCTTTTCAGTTACATGCTACACTCCATACATATATATGTGCAGGTACTTGCTCCAACATGGTTTTATAGTGAAAACTGCAGGAACTTGAAACCGGCACTTGAAAATAGAATGAGAAACAAAAGTAAAAGTTTCTCCTGCAACACTTTCCCTTTGTCACACAGGAACGGACATCTCTCCACATGATTAGTTCTGAGAGAAAATTGTCTTTGAAATCCATCCTTCAACTTGCTTGTTAGGAACACAAAGTTTATTTTCTGTTGCAACCTAAAATCCATACATGTATTTCGGGAAGTCTTGCTCCAACATGGTTTTAAAGTGAAAAATGCAGGAACATTAAACCATCACTAGGAAACAGAATAAGTTACCAGAGTTAAAGTAACTCCTGCATACGGTTCCCTTTGTGCAAGTTTAAGAAACCTCTCTCCACATGCTCAGTTTTGAGCGATAAGTGTGTGTGAAAGCCTTCCTTCCACTAGCTTGATGACAACACAGAGTTTTTTTTATTTCCCAACTACACTGCATTGATATATAAGGGGAGGTACTTGCTCCAACTAGGTTTTCCCGTGAAAACTGCAGGAAATTCAAATCAGCGCTTGGAAACAGATAGAAATACCAGAGCAGAAGTTTCTCCTGCCACCATTTCCCTATGTGCCAGATGAATGAACGTCTGTCCTCATGCACATTTGTGAAGAGATATATGTGTGTGAAAGCCATCCTTCACCTAACTTGTTGGGAACACAAAGATTTTTATGTTGTAAATTACACTCCATACATATATAAGGAGGTACAAGCTCCAACTGTATTTTACACTGGAAACTGCTTGAACTTCAAACCGGCACTAGGAAACAAACTGAGAAACCAGAGTAAATGTTTTCCTGCAACCCTTTCCATTGGTGCAAGATGAAAGAAAGTCTCTCCACATGCTCAGTTCTTATAGATAATTGTGTTTCAGTGCCGTTATTCACCTTGCTTGTTGAGCACAAAGAATTACATTTCATTTGCAAACAACACTCCATATAAACATATATTTGGAAGTACCAGCTACAACTCGGTTTTCCAGTGATTACTGCAGAAATTTTAAACCGGCACTAAGAAACAGACTGAGAAAATCCCGTGAAAATTTCAACTTAAAACCGCTCCCTTTTTGCTAGATGAACGATCATCTCCCCACATTCCCAGTTCCAAGAGTTAAGTGAGTGTGAATCCCAAATTCAGCTATCTGGTTGGGAACACAAAGTTTCTTTTCAGCTGCAAACAACAATCCATACATATATATGGGGAGGTTGTTGATTGAAATCGGTGTTACATTGAAAACTGCAAGAATTTCAAACCGGCACTAAGAAAGGGACTGAGATATCAGAGAATGAGTTTCTCCTGCAACCGAAACATTTGTGCTGGATGAACGAACGACTCTCCACATGCTCAGATCTGAGAGATAAGTGTGTGTGAAAGCCGACTTTCAGCTATCCTGTTGGGAACTCAAAGATTTTTCACTTGCAAACTACACTCCATATATATAAAATTGGTGATACAAGCGCCAAAACGATTTTGACGTTTCTCCACAAGCTCAGTTCTGAGAGAAAATTTTGTGTGAAAGCCGTCCTTCACCTAGCTTGTTGGGAACACAAAGATTTTTTTCACTTGCAAACTACACTTCATATATATATAAAGGGTGGTAAAATCTCCAAAACGGTTTTACAGTGATAACTACAGGAAAATCAAACCGGCACTATGAAAAACACTGAGAAACAACAGTAAAAGATTCCGCTGCAACTCGTTCCCATTTTTGCTAGATAAACAATCGTCTCTCCACATCCTCAGTTCTCAGAGATAAGTGTCTGTGAAAGCCGACCTTCAGCTATCTTGTTGGGAACACTAAGAATCTTTTCAGTTGCAAACAACATTCCATACGTATATGAAGTGAGGTACATAATTCAACTCGGTTTTATAGGGTAAACTGCAGGAACTTCAACCCGGCAATGGGAAACAGACTGAGAAACCAGAGTAAAAGTTTCCCTTAGGAAAAATTCCCTATGGTCCAGACGATTTATTCCCTCTCCAAATGCTCAATTCTGAGAGAAAATTGTGTGTGAAAGCCGTCCTTCACACAGCTTGTTGGGAACACTATTACAATTCAGTTGCAATTTTCACTCCATACATTATATGGGGAGGTGCTAACTTCAACTCTTTTTAACAGGGAAACATAGAGGAAAGTCAAACCGGCAGTAGGAAACAGACAGATAAACAGGAGAAGAATTTACCATGCAACAATTTCCCTTTGTGTCAGATGAACGAACGTCTCTCCACATGCTAAGTTCTGAGAGATAAGAGTGTGTGAAAGCCATCCTTCACATAAATTGTTGGGAAAAAAAGTTTCTCTTCAATTGCAATCTACAATCCGTACATATATATGAGGATGTAATATCTCCACCTCGGTTTTACTGTGAAAACTGCAGGAACTTCAAAAATGCACTAGGAAACACAATAAGAAACCAGAGTTAATGTTTCCACTGCAACCCATTCCCTTCGTGCAAGATGAATGAACTTATCTCCACATGCTCAATTCTGAGAGATAAGTGTGTGTGTAAGCCGTCCTTCACCTAGCTTGTAGGGAACACAATTTCTTTTCAGTTACATGCTACACTCCATACATATATATGTGCAGGTACTTGCTCCAACATGGTTTTATAGTGAAAACTGCAGGAACTTGAAACCGGCACTTGAAAATAGAATGAGAAACAAAAGTAAAAGTTTCTCCTGCAACACTTTCCCTTTGTCACACAGGAACGGACATCTCTCCACATGATTAGTTCTGAGAGAAAATTGTCTTTGAAATCCATCCTTCAACTTGCTTGTTAGGAACACAAAGTTTATTTTCTGTTGCAACCTAAAATCCATACATGTATTTCGGGAAGTCTTTCTCGAACATGGTTTTAAAGTGAAAAATGCAGGAACATTAAACCATCACTAGGAAACAGAATAATTTACCAGAGTTAAAGTAACTCCTGCATACGGTTCCCTTTGTGCAAGTTTAAGAAACCTCTCTCCACATGCTCAGTTTTGAGCGATAAGTGTGTGTGAAAGCCTTCCTTCCACTAGCTTGATGACAACACAGAGTTTTTTTTATTTCCCAACTACACTGCATTGATATATAAGGGGAGGTACTTGCTCCAACTAGGTTTTCCCGTGAAAACTGCAGGAAATTCAAATCAGCGCTTGGAAACAGATAGAAATACCAGAGCAGAAGTTTCTCCTGCCACCATTTCCCTATGTGCCAGATGAATGAACGTCTGTCCTCATGCTCATTTGTGAAGAGATATATGTGTGTGAAAGCCATCCTTCACCTAACTTGTTGGGAACACAAAGATTTTTATGTTGTAAATTACACTCCATACATATATAAGGAGGTACAAGCTCCAACTGTATTTTACACTGGAAACTGCTTGAACTTCAAACCGGCACTAGGAAACAAACTGAGAAACCAGAGTAAATGTTTTCCTGCAACCCTTTCCATTGGTGCAAGATGAAAGAAAGTCTCTCCACATGCTCAGTTCTTATAGATAATTGTGTTTCAGTGCCGTTATTCACCTTGCTTGTTGAGCACAAAGAATTACATTTCATTTGCAAACAACACTCCATATAAACATATATTTGGAAGTACCAGCTACAACTCGGTTTTCCAGTGATTACTGCAGAAATTTTAAACCGGCACTAAGAAACAGACTGAGAAAATCCCGTGAAAATTTCAACTTAAAACCGCTCCCTTTTTGCTAGATGAACGATCATCTCCCCACATTCCCAGTTCCAAGAGTTAAGTGAGTGTGAATCCCAAATTCAGCTATCTGGTTGGGAACACAAAGTTTCTTTTCAGCTGCAAACAACAATCCATACATATATATGGGGAGGTTGTTGATTGAAATCGGTGTTACATTGAAAACTGCAAGAATTTCAAACCGTCACTAAGAAAGGGACTGAGATATCAGAGAATGAGTTTCTCCTGCAACCGAAACATTTGTGCTGGATGAACGAACGACTCTCCACATGCTCAGATCTGAGAGATAAGTGTGTGTGAAAGCCGACTTTCAGCTATCCTGTTGGGAACTCAAAGATTTTTCACTTGCAAACTACACTCCATATATATAAAATTGGTGATACAAGCGCCAAAACGATTTTGACGTTTCTCCACAAGCTCAGTTCTGAGAGAAAATTTTGTGTGAAAGCCGTCCTTCACCTAGCTTGTTGGGAACACAAAGATTTTTTTCACTTGCAAACTACACTTCATATATATATAAAGGGTGGTAAAATCTCCAAAACGGTTTTACAGTGATAACTACAGGAAAATCAAACCGGCACTATGAAAAACACTGAGAAACAACAGTAAAAGATTCCGCTGCAACTCGTTCCCATTTTTGCTAGATAAACAATCGTCTCTCCACATCCTCAGTTCTCAGAGATAAGTGTCTGTGAAAGCCGACCTTCAGCTATCTTGTTGGGAACACTAAGAATCTTTTCAGTTGCAAACAACATTCCATACGTATATGAAGTGAGGTACATAATTCAACTAGGTTTTATAGGGTAAACTGCAGGAACTTCAACCCGGCAATGGGAAACAGACTGAGAAACCAGAGTAAAAGTTTCCCTTAGGAAAAATTCCCTATGGTCCAGACGATTTATTCCCTCTCCAAATGCTCAATTCTGAGAGAAAATTGTGTGTGAAAGCCGTCCTTCACACAGCTTGTTGGGAACACTATTACAATTCAGTTGAAAATTTCACTCCATACATTATATGGGGAGGTGCTAACTTCAACTCTTTTTAACAGGGAAACATAGAGGAAAGTCAAACCGGCAGTAGGAAACAGACAGATAAACAGGAGAAGAATTTACCATGCAACAATTTCCCTTTGTGTCAGATGAACGAACGTCTCTCCACATGCTAAGTTCTGAGAGATAAGAGTGTGTGAAAGCCATCCTTCACATAAATTGTTGGGAAAAAAAGTTTCTCTTCAATTGCAATCTACAATCTGTACATATATATGAGGATGTACTATCTCCACCTCGGTTTTACTGTGAAAACTGCAGGAACTTCAAAAATGCACTAGGAAACACAATAAGAAACCAGAGTTAATGTTTCCACTGCAACCCATTCCCTTCGTGCAAGATGAATGAACTTATCTCCACATGCTCAATTCTGAGAGATAAGTGTGTGTGTAAGCCGTCCTTCACCTAGCTTGTAGGGAACACAAATTCTTTTCAGTTACATGCTACACTCCATACATATATATGTGCAGGTACTTGCTCCAACATGGTTTTATAGTGAAAACTGCAGGAACTTGAAACCGGCACTTGAAAATAGAATGAGAAACAAAAGTAAAAGTTTCTCCTGCAACACTTTCCCTTTGTCACACAGGAACGGACATCTCTCCACATGATTAGTTCTGAGAGAAAATTGTCTTTGAAATCCATCCTTCAACTTGCTTGTTAGGAACACAAAGTTTATTTTCTGTTGCAACCTAAAATCCATACATGTATTTCGGGAAGTCTTTCTCGAACATGGTTTTAAAGTGAAAAATGCAGGAACATTAAACCATCACTAGGAAACAGACTAATTTACCAGAGTTAAAGTAACTCCTGCATACGGTTCCCTTTGTGCAAGTTTAAGAAACCTCTCTCCACATGCTCAGTTTTGAGCGATAAGTGTGTGTGAAAGCCTTCCTTCCACTAGCTTGATGACAACACAGAGTTTTTTTTATTTCCCAACTACACTGCATTGATATATAAGGGGAGGTACTTGCTCCAACTAGGTTTTCCCGTGAAAACTGCAGGAAATTCAAATCAGCGCTTGGAAACAGATAGAAATACCAGAGCAGAAGTTTCTCCTGCCACCATTTCCCTATGTGCCAGATGAATGAACGTCTGTCCTCATGCTCATTTGTGAAGAGATATATGTGTGTGAAAGCCATCCTTCACCTAACTTGTTGGGAACACAAAGATTTTTATGTTGTAAATTACACTCCATACATATATAAGGAGGTACAAGCTCCAACTGTATTTTACACTGGAAACTGCTTGAACTTCAAACCGGCACTAGGAAACAAACTGAGAAACCAGAGTAAATGTTTTCCTGCAACCCTTTCCATTGGTGCAAGATGAAAGAAAGTCTCTCCACATGCTCAGTTCTTATAGATAATTGTGTTTCAGTGCCGTTATTCACCTTGCTTGTTGAGCACAAAGAATTACATTTCATTTGCAAACAACACTCCATATAAACATATATTTGGAAGTACCAGCTACAACTCGGTTTTCCAGTGATTACTGCAGAAATTTTAAACCGGCACTAAGAAACAGACTGAGAAAATCCCGTGAAAATTTCAACTTAAAACCGCTCCCTTTTTGCTAGATGAACGATCATCTCCCCACATTCCCAGTTCCAAGAGTTAAGTGAGTGTGAATCCCAAATTCAGCTATCTGGTTGGGAACACAAAGTTTCTTTTCAGCTGCAAACAACAATCCATACATATATATGGGGAGGTTGTTGATTGAAATCGGTGTTACATTGAAAACTGCAAGAATTTCAAACCGTCACTAAGAAAGGGACTGAGATATCAGAGAATGAGTTTCTCCTGCAACCGAAACATTTGTGCTGGATGAACGAACGACTCTCCACATGCTCAGATCTGAGAGATAAGTGTGTGTGAAAGCCGACTTTCAGCTATCCTGTTGGGAACTCAAAGATTTTTCACTTGCAAACTACACTCCATATATATAAAATTGGTGATACAAGCGCCAAAACGATTTTGACGTTTCTCCACAAGCTCAGTTCTGAGAGAAAATTTTGTGTGAAAGCCGTCCTTCACCTAGCTTGTTGGGAACACAAAGATTTTTTTCACTTGCAAACTACACTTCATATATATATAAAGGGTGGTAAAATCTCCAAAACGGTTTTACAGTGATAACTACAGGAAAATCAAACCGGCACTATGAAAAACACTGAGAAACAACAGTAAAAGATTCCGCTGCAACTCGTTCCCATTTTTGCTAGATAAACAATCGTCTCTCCACATCCTCAGTTCTCAGAGATAAGTGTCTGTGAAAGCCGACCTTCAGCTATCTTGTTGGGAACACTAAGAATCTTTTCAGTTGCAAACAACATTCCATACGTATATGAAGTGAGGTACATAATTCAACTAGGTTTTATAGGGTAAACTGCAGGAACTTCAACCCGGCAATGGGAAACAGACTGAGAAACCAGAGTAAAAGTTTCCCTTAGGAAAAATTCCCTATGGTCCAGACGATTTATTCCCTCTCCAAATGCTCAATTCTGAGAGAAAATTGTGTGTGAAAGCCGTCCTTCACACAGCTTGTTGGGAACACTATTACAATTCAGTTGAAAATTTCACTCCATACATTATATGGGGAGGTGCTAACTTCAACTCTTTTTAACAGGGAAACATAGAGGAAAGTCAAACCGGCAGTAGGAAACAGACAGATAAACAGGAGAAGAATTTACCATGCAACAATTTCCCTTTGTGTCAGATGAACGAACGTCTCTCCACATGCTAAGTTCTGAGAGATAAGAGTGTGTGAAAGCCATCCTTCACATAAATTGTTGGGAAAAAAAGTTTCTCTTCAATTGCAATCTACAATCTGTACATATATATGAGGATGTACTATCTCCACCTCGGTTTTACTGTGAAAACTGCAGGAACTTCAAAAATGCACTAGGAAACACAATAAGAAACCAGAGTTAATGTTTCCACTGCAACCCATTCCCTTCGTGCAAGATGAATGAACTTATCTCCACATGCTCAATTCTGAGAGATAAGTGTGTGTGTAAGCCGTCCTTCACCTAGCTTGTAGGGAACACAAATTCTTTTCAGTTACATGCTACACTCCATACATATATATGTGCAGGTACTTGCTCCAACATGGTTTTATAGTGAAAACTGCAGGAACTTGAAACCGGCACTTGAAAATAGAATGAGAAACAAAAGTAAAAGTTTCTCCTGCAACACTTTCCCTTTGTCACACAGGAACGGACATCTCTCCACATGATTAGTTCTGAGAGAAAATTGTCTTTGAAATCCATCCTTCAACTTGCTTGTTAGGAACACAAAGTTTATTTTCTGTTGCAACCTAAAATCCATACATGTATTTCGGGAAGTCTTTCTCGAACATGGTTTTAAAGTGAAAAATGCAGGAACATTAAACCATCACTAGGAAACAGACTAATTTACCAGAGTTAAAGTAACTCCTGCATACGGTTCCCTTTGTGCAAGTTTAAGAAACCTCTCTCCACATGCTCAGTTTTGAGCGATAAGTGTGTGTGAAAGCCTTCCTTCCACTAGCTTGATGACAACACAGAGTTTTTTTTATTTCCCAACTACACTGCATTGATATATAAGGGGAGGTACTTGCTCCAACTAGGTTTTCCCGTGAAAACTGCAGGAAATTCAAATCAGCGCTTGGAAACAGATAGAAATACCAGAGCAGAAGTTTCTCCTGCCACCATTTCCCTATGTGCCAGATGAATGAACGTCTGTCCACATGCTCATTTGTGAAGAGATATATGTGTGTGAAAGCCATCCTTCACCTAACTTGTTGGGAACACAAAGATTTTTATGTTGTAAATTACACTCCATACATATATAAGGAGGTACAAGCTCCAACTGTATTTTACACTGGAAACTGCTTGAACTTCAAACCGGCACTAGGAAACAAACTGAGAAACCAGAGTAAATGTTTTCCTGCAACCCTTTCCATTGGTGCAAGATTAAAGAAAGTCTCTCCACATGCTCAGTTCTTATAGATAATTGTGTTTCAGTGCCGTTATTCACCTTGCTTGTTGAGCACAAAGAATTACATTTCATTTGCAAACAACACTCCATATAAACATATATTTGGAAGTACCAGCTACAACTCGGTTTTCCAGTGATTACTGCAGAAATTTTAAACCGGCACTAAGAAACAGACTGAGAAAATCACGTGAAAATTTCAACTTAAAACCGCTCCCTTTTTGCTAGATGAACGATCATCTCCCCACATTCCCAGTTCCAAGAGTTAAGTGAGTGTGAATCCCAAATTCAGCTATCTGGTTGGGAACACAAAGTTTCTTTTCAGCTGCAAACAACAATCCATACATATATATGGGGAGGTTGTTGATTGAAATCGGTGTTACATTGAAAACTGCAAGAATTTCAAACCGGCACTAAGAAAGGGACTGAGATATCAGAGAATGAGTTTCTCCTGCAACCGAAACATTTGTGCTGGATGAACGAACGACTCTCCACATGCTCAGATCTGAGAGATAAGTGTGTGTGAAAGCCGACTTTCAGCTATCCTGTTGGGAACTCAAAGATTTTTCACTTGCAAACTACACTCCATATATATAAAATTGGTGATACAAGCGCCAAAACGATTTTGACGTTTCTCCACAAGCTCAGTTCTGAGAGAAAATTTTGTGTGAAAGCCGTCCTTCACCTAGCTTGTTGGGAACACAAAGATTTTTTTCACTTGCAAACTACACTTCATATATATATAAAGGGTGGTAAAATCTCCAAAACGGTTTTAAAGTGATAACTACAGGAAAATCAAACCGGCACTATGAAACACACTGAGAAACAACAGTAAAAGATTCCGCTGCAACTCGTTCCCTTTTTTGCTAGATAAACAAAAGTCTCTCCACATCCTCAGTTCTCAGAGATAAGTGTCTGTGAAAGCCGACCTTCAGCTATCTTGTTGGGAACACTAAGAATCTTTTCAGTTGCAAACAACATTCCATACGTATATGAAGTGAGGTACCTAATTCAACTCGGTTTTATAGGGTAAACTGCAGGAACTTCAACCCGGCAATGGGAAACAGACTGAGAAACCAGAGTAAAAGTTTCCCTTAGGAAAAATTCCCTATGGTCCAGACGATTTATTCCCTCTCCAAATGCTCAATTCTGAGAGAAAATTGTGTGTGAAAGCCGTCCTTCACACAGCTTGTTGGGAACACTATTACAATTCAGTTGAATATTTCACTCCATACATTATATGGGGAGGTGCTAACTTCAACTCTTTTTAACAGGGAAACATAGAGGAAAGTCAAACCGGCAGTAGGAAACAGACAGATAAACAGGAGAAGAATTTACCATGCAACAATTTCCCTTTGTGTCAGATGAACGAACGTCTCTCCACATGCTAAGTTCTGAGAGATAAGAGTGTGTGAAAGCCATCCTTCACATAAATTGTTGGGAAAAAAAGTTTCTCTTCAATTGCAATCTACAATCCGTACATATATATGAGGATGTAATATCTCCACCTCGGTTTTACTGTGAAAACTGCAGGAACTTCAAAAATGCACTAGGAAACACAATAAGAAACCAGAGTTAATGTTTCCACTGCAACCCATTCCCTTCGTGCAAGATGAATGAACTTATCTCCACATGCTCAATTCTGAGAGATAAGTGTGTGTGTAAGCCGTCCTTCACCTAGCTTGTAGGGAACACAATTTCTTTTCAGTTACATGCTACACTCCATACATATATATGTGCAGGTACTTGCTCCAACATGGTTTTATAGTGAAAACTGCAGGAACTTGAAACCGGCACTTGAAAATAGAATGAGAAACAAAAGTAAAAGTTTCTCCTGCAACACTTTCCCTTTGTCACACAGGAACGGACATCTCTCCACATGATTAGTTCTGAGAGAAAATTGTCTTTGAAATCCATCCTTCAACTTGCTTGTTAGGAACACAAAGTTTATTTTCTGTTGCAACCTAAAATCCATACATGTATTTCGGGAAGTCTTTCTCGAACATGGTTTTAAAGTGAAAAATGCAGGAACATTAAACCATCACTAGGAAACAGAATAAGTTACCAGAGTTAAAGTAACTCCTGCATGCGGTTCCCTTTGTGCAAGTTTAAGAAACCTCTCTCCACATGCTCAGTTTTGAGCGATAAGTGTGTGTGAAAGCCTTCCTTCCACTAGCTTGATGACAACACAGAGTTTTTTTTATTTCCCAACTACACTGCATTGATATATAAGGGGAGGTACTTGCTCCAACTAGGTTTTCCCGTGAAAACTGCAGGAAATTCAAATCAGCGCTTGGAAACAGATAGAAATACCAGAGCAGAAGTTTCTCCTGCCACCATTTCCCTATGTGCCAGATGAATGAACGTCTGTCCTCATGCTCATTTGGGAAGAGATATATGTGTGTGAAAGCCATCCTTCACCTAACTTGTTGGGAACACAAAGATTTTTATGTTGTAAATTACACTCCATACATATATAAGGAGGTACAAGCTCCAACTGTATTTTACACTGGAAACTGCTTGAACTTCAAACCGGCACTAGGAAACAAACTGAGAAACCAGAGTAAATGTTTTCCTGCAACCCTTTCCATTGGTGCAAGATTAAAGAAAGTCTCTCCACATGCTCAGTTCTTATAGATAATTGTGTTTCAGTGCCGTTATTCACCTTGCTTGTTGAGCACAAAGAATTACATTTCATTTGCAAACAACACTCCATATAAACATATATTTGGAAGTACCAGCTACAACTCGGTTTTCCAGTGATTACTGCAGAAATTTTAAACCGGCACTAAGAAACAGACTGAGAAAATCACGTGAAAATTTCAACTTAAAACCGCTCCCTTTTTGCTAGATGAACGATCATCTCCCCACATTCCCAGTTCCAAGAGTTAAGTGAGTGTGAATCCCAAATTCAGCTATCTGGTTGGGAACACAAAGTTTCTTTTCAGCTGCAAACAACAATCCATACATATATATGGGGAGGTTGTTGATTGAAATCGGTGTTACATTGAAAACTGCAAGAATTTCAAACCGGCACTAAGAAAGGGACTGAGATATCAGAGAATGAGTTTCTCCTGCAACCGAAACATTTGTGCTGGATGAACGAACGACTCTCCACATGCTCAGATCTGAGAGATAAGTGTGTGTGAAAGCCGACTTTCAGCTATCCTGTTGGGAACTCAAAGATTTTTCACTTGCAAACTACACTCCATATATATAAAATTGGTGATACAAGCTCCAAAACGATTTTGACGTTTCTCCACAAGCTCAGTTCTGAGAGAAAATTTTGTGTGAAAGCCGTCCTTCACCTAGCTTGTTGGGAACACAAAGATTTTTTTCACTTGCAAACTACACTTCATATATATATAAAGGGTGGTAAAATCTCCAAAACGGTTTTACAGTGATAACTACAGGAAAATCAAACCGGCACTATGAAACACACTGAGAAACAACAGTAAAAGATTCCGCTGCAACTCGTTCCCTTTTTTGCTAGATAAACAAAAGTCTCTCCACATCCTCAGTTCTCAGAGATAAGTGTCTGTGAAAGCCGACCTTCAGCTATCTTGTTGGGAACACTAAGAATCTTTTCAGTTGCAAACAACATTCCATACGTATATGAAGTGAGGTACCTAATTCAACTCGGTTTTATAGGGTAAACTGCAGGAACTTCAACCCGGCAATGGGAAACAGACTGAGAAACCAGAGTAAAAGTTTCCCTTAGGAAAAATTCCCTATGGTCCAGACGATTTATTCCCTCTCCAAATGCTCAATTCTGAGAGAAAATTGTGTGTGAAAGCCGTCCTTCACACAGCTTGTTGGGAACACTATTACAATTCAGTTGAAAATTTCACTCCATACATTATATGGGGAGGTGCTAACTTCAACTCTTTTTAACAGGGAAACATAGAGGAAAGTCAAACCGGCAGTAGGAAACAGACAGATAAACAGGAGAAGAATTTACCATGCAACAATTTCCCTTTGTGTCAGATGAACGAACGTCTCTCCACATGCTAAGTTCTGAGAGATAAGAGTGTGTGAAAGCCATCCTTCACATAAATTGTTGGGAAAAAAAGTTTCTCTTTAATTGCAATCTACAATCCGTACATATATATGAGGATGTACTATGTCCACCTCGGTTTTACTGTGATAACTGCAGGAACTTCAAAAATGCACTAGGAAACACAATAAGAAACCAGAGTTAATGTTTCCACTGCAACCCATTCCCTTCATGCAAGATGAATGAACTTATCTCCACATGCTCAATTCTGAGAGATAAGTGTGTGTGTAAGCCGTCCTTCACCTAGCTTGTAGGGAACACAATTTCTTTTCAGTTACATGCTACACTCCATACATATATATGTGCAGGTACTTGCTCCAACATGGTTTTATAGTGAAAACTGCAGGAACTTGAAACCGGCACTTGAAAATAGAATGAGAAACAAAAGTAAAAGTTTCTCCTGCAACACTTTCCCTTTGTCACACAGGAACGGACATCTCTCCACATGATTAGTTCTGAGAGAAAATTGTCTTTGAAATCCATCCTTCAACTTGCTTGTTAGGAACACAAAGTTTATTTTCTGTTGCAACCTAAAATCCATACATGTATTTCGGGAAGTCTTTCTCGAACATGGTTTTAAAGTGAAAAATGCAGGAACATTAAACCATCACTAGGAAACAGAATAAGTTACCAGAGTTAAAGTAACTCCTGCATACGGTTCCCTTTGTGCAAGTTTAAGAAACCTCTCTCCACATGTTCAGTTTTGAGCGATAAGTGTGTGTGAAAGCCTTCCTTCCACTAGCTTGATGACAACACAGAGTTTTTTTATTTCCCAACTACACTGCATTGATATATAAGGGGAGGTACTTGCTCCAACTAGGTTTTCCCGTGAAAACTGCAGGAAATTCAAATCAGCGCTTGGAAACAGATAGAAATACCAGAGCAGAAGTTTCTCCTGCCACCATTTCCCTATGTGCCAGATGAATGAACGTCTGTCCTCATGCTCATTTGTGAAGAGATATATGTGTGTGAAAGCCATCCTTCACCTAACTTGTTGGGAACACAAAGATTTTTATGTTGTAAATTACACTCCATACATATATAAGGAGGTACAAGCTCCAACTGTATTTTACACTGGAAACTGCTTGAACTTGAAACCGGCACTAGGAAACAAACTGAGAAACCAGAGTAAATGTTTTCCTGCAACCCTTTCCATTGGTGCAAGATGAAAGAAAGTCTCTCCACATGCTCAGTTCTTATAGATAATTGTGTTTCAGTGCCGTTATTCACCTTGCTTGTTGAGCACAAAGAATTACATTTCATTTGCAAACAACACTCCATATAAACATATATTTGGAAGTACCAGCTACAACTCGGTTTTCCAGTGATTACTGCAGAAATTTTAAACCGGCACTAAGAAACAGACTGAGAAAATCCCGTGAAAATTTCAACTTAAAACCGCTCCCTTTTTGCTAGATGAACGATCATCTCCCCACATTCCCAGTTCCAAGAGTTAAGTGAGTGTGAATCCCAAATTCAGCTATCTGGTTGGGAACACAAAGTTTCTTTTCAGCTGCAAACAACAATCCATACATATATATGGGGAGGTTGTTGATTGAAATCGGTGTTACATTGAAAACTGCAAGAATTTCAAACCGGCACTAAGAAAGGGACTGAGATATCAGAGAATGAGTTTCTCCTGCAACCGAAACATTTGTGCTGGATGAACGAACGACTCTCCACATGCTCAGATCTGAGAGATAAGTGTGTGTGAAAGCCGACTTTCAGCTATCCTGTTGGGAACTCAAAGATTTTTCACTTGCAAACTACACTCCATATATATAAATTTGGAGATACAAGCTCCAAAACGATTTTGACGTTTCTCCACAAGCTCAGTTCTGAGAGAAAATTTTGTGTGAAAGCCGTCCTTCACCTAGCTTGTTGGGAACACAAAGATTTTTTTCACTTGCAAACTACACTTCATATATATATAAAGGGTGGTAAAATCTCCAAAACGGTTTTACAGTGATAACTACAGGAAAATCAAACCGGCACTATGAAACACACTGAGAAACAACAGTAAAAGATTCCGCTGCAACTCGTTCCCTTTTTTGCTAGATAAACAAAAGTCTCTCCACATCCTCAGTTCTCAGAGATAAGTGTCTGTGAAATCCGACCTTCAGCTATCTTGTTGGGAACACTAAGAATCTTTTCAGTTGCAAACAACATTCCATACGTATATGAAGTGAGGTACATAATTCAACTCGGTTTTATAGGGTAAACTGCAGGAACTTCAACCCGGCAATGGGAAACAGACTGAGAAACCAGAGTAAAAGTTTCCCTTAGGAAAAATTCCCCATGGTCCAGACGATTTATTCCCTCTCCAAATGCTCAATTCTGAGAGAAAATTGTGTGTGAAAGCCGTCCTTCACACAGCTTGTTGGGAACACTATTACAATTCAGTTGAAAATTTCACTCCATACATTATATGGGGAGGTGCTAACTTCAACTCTTTTTAACAGGGAAACATAGAGGAAAGTCAAACCGGCAGTAGGAAACAGACAGATAAACAGGAGAAGAATTTACCATGCAACAATTTCCCTTTGTGTCAGATGAACGAACGTCTCTCCACATGCTAAGTTCTGAGAGATAAGAGTGTGTGAAAGCCATCCTTCACATAAATTGTTGGGAAAAAAAGTTTCTCTTCAATTGCAATCTACAATCCGTACATATATATGAGGATGTACTATCTCCACCTCGGTTTTACTGTGAAAACTGCAGGAACTTCAAAAATGCACTAGGAAACACAATAAGAAACCAGAGTTAATGTTTCCACTGCAACCCATTCCCTTCGTGCAAGATGAATGAACTTATCTCCACATGCTCAATTCTGAGAGATAAGTGTGTGTGTAAGCCGTCCTTCACCTAGCTTGTAGGGAACACAATTTCTTTTCAGTTACATGCTACACTCCATACATATATATGTGCAGGTACTTGCTCCAACATGGTTTTATAGTGAAAACTGCAGGAACTTGAAACCGGCACTTGAAAATAGAATGAGAAACAAAAGTAAAAGTTTCTCCTGCAACACTTTCCCTTTGTCACACAGGAACGGACATCTCTCCACATGATTAGTTCTGAGAGAAAATTGTCTTTGAAATCCATCCTTCAACTTGCTTGTTAGGAACACAAAGTTTATTTTCTGTTGCAACCTAAAATCCATACATGTATTTCGGGAAGTCTTTCTCGAACATGGTTTTAAAGTGAAAAATGCAGGAACATTAAACCATCACTAGGAAACAGAATAAGTTACCAGAGTTAAAGTAACTCCTGCATGCGGTTCCCTTTGTGCAAGTTTAAGAAACCTCTCTCCACATGCTCAGTTTTGAGCGATAAGTGTGTGTGAAAGCCTTCCTTCCACTAGCTTGATGACAACACAGAGTTTTTTTTATTTCCCAACAACACTGCATTGATATATAAGGGGAGGTACTTGCTCCAACTAGGTTTTCCCGTGAAAACTGCAGGAAATTCAAATCAGCGCTTGGAAACAGATAGAAATACCAGAGCAGAAGTTTCTCCTGCCACCATTTCCCTATGTGCCAGATGAATGAACGTCTGTCCTCATGCTCATTTGTGAAGAGATATATGTGTGTGAAAGCCATCCTTCACCTAACTTGTTGGGAACACAAAGATTTTTATGTTGTAAATTACACTCCATACATACATAAGGAGGTACAAGCTCCAACTGTATTTTACACTGGAAACTGCTTGAACTTGAAACCGGCACTAGGAAACAAACTGAGAAACCAGAGTAAATGTTTTCCTGCAACCCTTTCCATTGGTGCAAGATGAAAGAAAGTCTCTCCACATGCTCAGTTCTTATAGATAATTGTGTTTCAGTGCCGTTATTCACCTTGCTTGTTGAGCACAAAGAATTACATTTCATTTGCAAACAACACTCCATATAAACATATATTTGGAAGTACCAGCTACAACTCGGTTTTCCAGTGATTACTGCAGAAATTTTAAACCGGCACTAAGAAACAGACTGAGAAAATCCCGTGAAAATTTCAACTTAAAACCGCTCCCTTTTTGCTAGATGAACGATCATCTCCCCACATTCCCAGTTCCAAGAGTTAAGTGAGTGTGAATCCCAAATTCAGCTATCTGGTTGGGAACACAAAGTTTCTTTTCAGCTGCAAACAACAATCCATACATATATATGGGGAGGTTGTTGATTGAAATCGGTGTTACATTGAAAACTGCAAGAATTTCAAACCGGCACTAAGAAAGGGACTGAGATATCAGAGAATGAGTTTCTCCTGCAACCGAAACATTTGTGCTGGATGAACGAACGACTCTCCACATGCTCAGATCTGAGAGATAAGTGTGTGTGAAAGCCGACTTTCAGCTATCCTGTTGGGAACTCAAAGATTTTTCACTTGCAAACTACACTCCATATATATAAAATTGGTGATACAAGCTCCAAAACGATTTTGACGTTTCTCCACAAGCTCAGTTCTGAGAGAAAATTTTGTGTGAAAGCCGTCCTTCACCTAGCTTGTTGGGAACACAAAGATTTTTTTCACTTGCAAACTACACTTCATATATATATAAAGGGTGGTAAAATCTCCAAAACGGTTTTACAGTGATAACTACAGGAAAATCAAACCGGCACTATGAAACACACTGAGAAACAACAGTAAAAGATTCCGCTGCAACTCGTTCCCTTTTTTGCTAGATAAACAAAAGTCTCTCCACATCCTCAGTTCTCAGAGATAAGTGTCTGTGAAAGCCGACCTTCAGCTATCTTGTTGGGAACACTAAGAATCTTTTCAGTTGCAAACAACATTCCATACGTATATGAAGTGAGGTACCTAATTCAACTCGGTTTTATAGGGTAAACTGCAGGAACTTCAACCCGGCAATGGGAAACAGACTGAGAAACCAGAGTAAAAGTTTCCCTTAGGAAAAATTCCCTATGGTCCAGACGATTTATTCCCTCTCCAAATGCTCAATTCTGAGAGAAAATTGTGTGTGAAAGCCGTCCTTCACACAGCTTGTTGGGAACACTATTACAATTCAGTTGAAAATTTCACTCCATACATTATATGGGGAGGTGCTAACTTCAACTCTTTTTAACAGGGAAACATAGAGGAAAGTCAAACCGGCAGTAGGAAACAGACAGATAAACAGGAGAAGAATTTACCATGCAACAATTTCCCTTTGTGTCAGATGAACGAACGTCTCTCCACATGCTAAGTTCTGAGAGATAAGAGTGTGTGAAAGCCATCCTTCACATAAATTGTTGGGAAAAAAAGTTTCTCTTCAATTGCAATCTACAATCCGTACATATATATGAGGATGTACTATCTCCACCTCGGTTTTACTGTGAAAACTGCAGGAACTTCAAAAATGCACTAGGAAACACAATAAGAAACCAGAGTTAATGTTTCCACTGCAACCCATTCCCTTCATGCAAGATGAATGAACTTATCTCCACATGCTCAATTCTGAGAGATAAGTGTGTGTGTAAGCCGTCCTTCACCTAGCTTGTAGGGAACACAATTTCTTTTCAGTTACATGCTACACTCCATACATATATATGTGCAGGTACTTGCTCCAACATGGTTTTATAGTGAAAACTGCAGGAACTTGAAACCGGCACTTGAAAATAGAATGAGAAACAAAAGTAAAAGTTTCTCCTGCAACACTTTCCCTTTGTCACACAGGAACGGACATCTCTCCACATGATTAGTTCTGAGAGAAAATTGTCTTTGAAATCCATCCTTCAACTTGCTTGTTAGGAACACAAAGTTTATTTTCTGTTGCAACCTAAAATCCATACATGTATTTCGGGAAGTCTTTCTCGAACATGGTTTTAAAGTGAAAAATGCAGGAACATTAAACCATCACTAGGAAACAGACTAAGTTACCAGAGTTAAAGTAACTCCTGCATACGGTTCCCTTTGTGCAAGTTTAAGAAACCTCTCTCCACATGCTCAGTTTTGAGCGATAAGTGTGTGTGAAAGCCTTCCTTCCACTAGCTTGATGACAACACAGAGTTTTTTTTATTTCCCAACAACACTGCATTGATATATAAGGGGAGGTACTTGCTCCAACTAGGTTTTCCCGTGAAAACTGCAGGAAATTCAAATCAGCGCTTGGAAACAGATAGAAATACCAGAGCAGAAGTTTCTCCTGCCACCATTTCCCTATGTGCCAGATGAATGAACGTCTGTCCTCATGCTCATTTGTGAAGAGATATATGTGTGTGAAAGCCATCCTTCACCTAACTTGTTGGGAACACAAAGATTTTTATGTTGTAAATTACACTCCATACATATATAAGGAGGTACAAGCTCCAACTGTATTTTACACTGGAAACTGCTTGAACTTGAAACCGGCACTAGGAAACAAACTGAGAAACCAGAGTAAATGTTTTCCTGCAACCCTTTCCATTGGTGCAAGATGAAAGAAAGTCTCTCCACATGCTCAGTTCTTATAGATAATTGTGTTTCAGTGCCGTTATTCACCTTGCTTGTTGAGCACAAAGAATTACATTTCATTTGCAAACAACACTCCATATAAACATATATTTGGAAGTACCAGCTACAACTCGGTTTTCCAGTGATTACTGCAGAAATTTTAAACCGGCACTAAGAAACAGACTGAGAAAATCACGTGAAAATTTCAACTTAAAACCTCTCCCTTTTTGCTAGATGAACGATCATCTCCCCACATTCCCAGTTCCAAGAGTTAAGTGAGTGTGAATCCCAAATTCAGCTATCTGGTTGGGAACACAAAGTTTCTTTTCAGCTGCAAACAACAATCCATACATATATATGGGGAGGTTGTTGATTGAAATCGGTGTTACATTGAAAACTGCAAGAATTTCAAACCGGCACTAAGAAAGGGACTGAGATATCAGAGAATGAGTTTCTCCTGCAACCGAAACATTTGTGCTGGATGAACGAACGACTCTCCACATGCTCAGATCTGAGAGATAAGTGTGTGTGAAAGCCGACTTTCAGCTATCCTGTTGGGAACTCAAAGATTTTTCACTTGCAAACTACACTCCATATATATAAAATTGGTGATACAAGCTCCAAAACGATTTTGACGTTTCTCCACAAGCTCAGTTCTGAGAGAAAATTTTGTGTGAAAGCCGTCCTTCACCTAGCTTGTTGGGAACACAAAGATTTTTTTCACTTGCAAACTACACTTCATATATATATAAAGGGTGGTAAAATCTCCAAAACGGTTTTACAGTGATAACTACAGGAAAATCAAACCGGCACTATGAAACACACTGAGAAACAACAGTAAAAGATTCTGCTGCAACTCGTTCCCTTTTTTGCTAGATAAACAAAAGTCTCTCCACATCCTCAGTTCTCAGAGATAAGTGTCTGTGAAAGCCGACCTTCAGCTATCTTGTTGGGAACACTAAGAATCTTTTCAGTTGCAAACAACATTCCATACGTATATGAAGTGAGGTACATATTTCAACTCGGTTTTATAGGGTAAACTGCAGGAAGTTCAACCCGGCAATGGGAAACAGACTGAGAAACCAGAGTAAAAGTTTCCCTTAGGACAAATTCCCTATGGTCCAGTCGAATTTATCCCTCTCCACATGCTTAAATCTGAGAGATTTTTTTGTGTGAAAGCCGTCCTTAACACAGCTTGTTGGGAACACTATTACTATTCAGTTGCAAATTTCACTCCATACATTATATGGGGAGGTGCAAACTTCAACTCTTTATAACAGGGAAACTTAGAGGAAATTCAAACAGGCAGTAGGAAACAGACAGATAAACAGGAGAAGTATTTTCCATGCAACCATTTCCCTTTGTGTCAGATGAACCAACGTCTATCCACATGCTAAGTTCTGAGAGATAAGAGTGTGTTAAAGCCATCCTTCACATAAATTGTTGGGAAAAAAGTTTCTCTTCTATTGCAATCTACAATCCATAAATATATTTGGGGATGTAATATCTCCACCTCGGTTTTAATGAGAAAACTGCAGGAGCTTCAAACTGGCATAGTAGACAGACTGAGAAACCAGAGATAAAGTTTCACAGCGACCAGTTCCCTTCGTGCAAGTTGAACGAACTTTCCTACACATGCTCTGATCTGAGAGATACGTAGGTATGAAAGCCGTCCTTCACCTAGCTTGTTCTGAAAACATGGATTCTTTTAAATTGCAAACTGCAATCCTTACATATATATGGGGAGGTCTAGCTTCCAAAAGGTTTTAAAGTGAAAAATGCAGGAAGTTCAAACCGGCAATAGGAAACAGAATGCGTAAGCAGAGTAATGTTTCCCCTGCATTCCGTTCCCTTCATTGAAGATGAACGAAAGTCCCTCCAGATGCTCAGTTCTGAGAGATAAGTGTGTGTGAAAGCCATCCTTCACGTAGCTTGTTGTAAAACACATATATTTTTACATTTGCCAATTACACGGCATACATAAATAAGGGGCGGTAGTAGTTCCAGATCGGTATTCCAGTGAAAACTACAGGAACTGCAAATAAGCCCTAGGAAACAGACTGAGATACCAGAGTAAAAGTTTTAGCTGCAAACCGTTCCATTTTTACCAGTTGAACGATTGTCTCTACACATGCTTAGTTCTGAGAAATAAGTGTCTGTGCAATCTGTACTTCACCTAAATTTTTGGGAAAACAAAGTTTCTTTTCAGTAACAAACTACACTCCATAAATATATATGGGGTGCTCTAGCCCCAATCGTTTTTTCAATGAAAATTGCAGGAAATTGGAACCGGCACTAGGAAACACAATGAGAAAACAGAGTAAATATTTCCCCTGAAACCGATCCATTTGTGCTAGATGAACGAACGTCTCTCCACATGCTCAATTCTGTAAGAAAACTGTGTGGGAAAGCCGTCCTTCACCTCGCTTGTTGGGAACAGAAAGTTTCTATTAATTTGCAAATTACAATCCATATATTTATACGGGTTGGTAATAACTCCACCTCGGTTTTTCAGTGAGAACTGCAGGTAATTCAAACTGGCGCTAGGAAACTTTCTGAGAAACCATAGTGAAAGGTTCCCCTGCAAAATTTACCTTTTGTTCAAGATGAAAAATCGTCACTCCACATGCTATGTTGTTAGAGATAACTGGGATTGAAAGCCGTCCTTCACCTAGAATGTTGGGAACACATAGTTTTTACATTTGCCAAATACACTGCACACATATATAAGGGGTGCTACTAGCTCCAACTCAATTTTCCAGTGAAAACCTAGGAATTTCAAATCTGCACTAAGAAACAGACTGAAAAACCCGGGTAAAATTTCCCCTGCAAACCTTTCCATATTTGCCAGAAAAATGAAAGTCTATCCACATGCTCAATTCTCAGAGATAAGTGTCTGTGAAATCCTTCCTTCACGTAGATTGTTTTAAACACAAAGAATCTTTTCAGTTGCAAACAACACTGCATACATATATATGGGGAGTTTCTTGCTTCAACTCGGTTTTATGGTGTAAACGGCAGGAACATCAAACCAGCAATGGGAAACAGAATGAGAAACAAGAGCAAAAGATTCTCTTAGAACCACTACCTTATCTGCAATAAGAACGAACCTCTCTCCAAATGTTCATTTCTGAGAGACATCTGTGTGTGAAAACTATCCTTCAAATAGCTTGTTGGGAACACAGTTTCTATTCATTTGCCAATTACATTCCATACATATATATGGGGAGGTACTATTTCCAACTCTGCTTTACAATGAAACATGGAGAAACTTCCAACCAGCAGTAGGAAACAAAATGATAAACCAGAGTAAAATTTTCCCTGCAAAACTTTCCTTTGTGCCGTAAGATCTAATGTCTATCCACATGGTAAGTTCTGAGAGATAACAGTGTGTGAAATCTTCCTTCAACTATCTTGTACTGAACAAAAATATTCTCTATCTTTGCAAACAACATTCCATACATATATATGAGTATGTACTATCTCCACCTCAATTTTACTGTGAAAACTTCAGGAACTTCAAAAATGCACTAGGAAACCCAATAAGAAACCAGAGTTAATATTTCTCCTGCAACCCGTTCCATTCATGCAAGATGAATGAACATATCTTCACATGCTCAGTTCTGAGAGATAAGTGTGTGTGTAAGCCGTACTTCACCTTGCTTGTTGGGAACACAATTTCTTTTCAGTTACATGCTAAACTCCATACATATATATGCGCAGGTACTTGCTCCAACATGGTTTTATAGTGAAAACTGCAGGAACTTCAAAACGGCACTTCAAAACAGACTGAGAAACAAAAGTAAAAGTTTCTCCTGCAACACTTTCCCTTTGTCACACAGGAACGGACATCTCACCACATGCTTATTTCTGAGAGAAAATTGTCTTTGAAATCCATCCTTCAACTTGCTTGTTAGGAACACATAGTTTATTTTCTGTTGCAAACTACAATCCATACATGTATTTCGGGAAGTCTAGGTCGAACATGGTTTTAAAGTGAAAAATGCAGGAACATCAAACCATCACTAGGAAACAGACTAAGTTACCAGAGTTAAAGTATCCACTGCATACGGTTCCCTTTGTGCAAGTTTAAGAAACCTCTCTCCACATGCTCAGTTTTGAGCGATATATGTGGGTGTGAAAGCCTTCCTTCCCCTAGCTTGATGGGAACACAGAGTTTTTTTTATTTCCCAACATCACTGCATTCATATATAGGGGGAGGTACTAGCTCCAACTAGGTTTTCCCGTGAAAAATACAGGAAATTCAAATCAGCGCTTGGAAACAGATAGAAATACCAGAGCAGAAGTTTCTCCTGCCACAATTTCCCTATGTGCCAGATGAACGAACGTCTGTCCTCATGCTCATTTGTGAAGAGATATATGTGTGTGAAAGCCAGCCTTCACCTAGCTTGTTGGGAACACAAAGATTTATATGTTGTAAATTACACTCCATACATATATAAGGAGGTACAAGCTCCAACTGTATTTTACACTGGAAACTGCTTGAACTTCAAACCGGCACTAGGAAACAAACTGAGAAACCAGAGTAAATGTTTTCCTGCAACCCTTTCCATTGGTGCAAGATGAAAGACAGTGTCTCCACGTTCTCAGTTCTTATAGATAATTGTGTTTCAGTGCCGTTTTTCACCTTGCTTGTTGAGCACACACAATTACATTTCATTTGTATACAACACTCCATATAAACATATATTTGGAAGTACCAGCTACAACTCGGTTTTCCCGTGAATACTGCAGAAATTTTAAACCGGCCCTAAGAAACGGACTGAGAAAGTCACATGAAAATTTCAACTTCAAACCTCTCCCTTTTTGCTAGATGAACGATCATCTCCCCACATTCCCAGTTCCGAGAGATAAGTGAGTGTGAATCCCAAATTCAGCTATCTGGTTGGGAACACAAAGTTTCTTTTCAGCTGCAAACAACAATCCATACATATATATGGGGAGGTTGTTGATTGAAATCGGTGTTACATTGAAAACTGCAAGAATTTCAAACCGGACTAAGAAAGGGACTGAGATATCAGAGTATGAGTTTCTCCTGCAACCGAAACATTTGTGCTGGATGAACGAACGACTCTCCACATGCTCAGATCTGAGAGACAAGTGTGTGTGAAAGCCGACTTTCAGCTATCCTGTTGGGAACTCAAAGATTTTTCACTTGCAAACTACACTCCATATATATAAAATTGGTGATACAAGCTCCAAAACGATTTTGAAGTTTCCCCACAAGCTCAGTTCTGAGAGAATGTTTTGTGTGAAAGCCGTCCTTCACCTATCTTGTTGGGAACACAAAGATTTTTTTCACTTGCAAACTACACTCCTTATATATATAAAGGGTGGTAAAATCTCCAAAACGGTTTTACAGTGATAACTACAGGAAAATCAAACCGGCACTATGAAACACACTGAGAAACAACAGTAAAAGTTTCCGCTGCAACTCTTTCCCTTTTTTGCTAGATAAACAATCGTCTCTCCACATCCTCAGTTCTCAGAGATAAGTATCTGTGAAAGCCGAACTTCAGCTATCTTGTTGGGAACACTAAGAATCTTTTCAGTTTCAAACAACTTTCCATACATATATGAAGTGCGGTACATGTTTCAACTCGGTTTTACAGGGTAAACGGCAGGAATTTCAAACCGGCAATGGGAAACAGACTGAGAAACCAGAGTAAAAGTTTCCCTTAAGACAAATTCCGTATGGTCCAGACGAATTATTCCCTCTCCAAATGCTCAATTCTGAGAGAAAATTGTGTGTGTAATCCGTCCTTCACACAGCTTGTTGGGAACACTATTACAATTCAGTTGCAAATTTCACTCCATACATTATATGGGGAGGTGCTAACTTCAACTCTTTTTAACAGGGAAACATAGAGGAAAGTCAAAGCGGCAGTAGGAAACAGACAGATAAACAGGAGAAGAATTTTCCATGCAACAATTTCCCTTTGTGTCAGATGAACCAACGTCTCACCACATGCTAATTTCTGAGAGATAAGAGTGTGTGAAAGCCATTCTTCACATAAATTGTTGGGAAAAACAGGTCCTCTTCAATTGCAATCTACAATCCGTACATATATATGAGGATGTACTATCTCCACCTCTGTTTTACTGTGAAAACTGCAGGAACTTCAAAAATGCACTAGGAAACACAATAAGAAACCAGAGATAATGTTTCTCCTGCAACACTTTCCCTTCGTGCAAGATGAATGAACTTCTCTCCACATGCTCAATTCTGAGAGATAAATGTGTGTGTAAGCCGTCCTTCACCTAGCTTGTTGTGAACACAATTTCTTTTCAGTTATAAGCTACACTCCATACATATATATGCGCAGGTACTTGCTCCAACATGGTTTTATAGTGAAAACTGCAGGAACTTCAAACCGGCACTTGAAAACGGACTGAGAAACAAAAGTAAATGTTTCTCCTGCAACACTTCCCATTTGTCACACAGGAACGTACATCTCTCCACTTGCTTATTTCTGAGAGAAAATTGTCTTTGAAAACCATCCTTCAACTTGCTTGTTAGGAACACATATTTTATTTCTTGTTGAAAACTAAAATACATGCATGTATTTCGGGATGTCTAGCTCGAACATGGTTTTAAAGTGAAAAATGCAGGAACATCAAACCATCACTAGGAAACAGACTAAGTTACC
This sequence comes from Camelus dromedarius, assembly GCF_036321535.1. Taxonomy (NCBI): domain Eukaryota; kingdom Metazoa; phylum Chordata; class Mammalia; order Artiodactyla; family Camelidae; genus Camelus; species Camelus dromedarius. The sequence goes on along the minus strand of NC_087473.1, from coordinate 8,524,656 downwards.
AGAGTTAAAGTATCCCCTGCATACTTTTCCCTTTGTGCAAGTTTAAGAAACCTCTCTGCACATGCTCATTTTTGAGCGATATATGTGTGTGTGAAAACCTTCCTTCCCCTAGCTTGATGGGAACACAGAGTTTTTTTTAATTCCCAACTACACTGCATTCATATAAAAAGGAGGTACTAGTTCCAACTAGGTTTTACCGAGAAAAATACAGGAAATTCAAATCAGCGCTTGGAAACAGATAGAAATAACAGAGAAGAAGTTTCTCCTGCCACCATTTCCCTATGTGCCAAATGAATGAACGTCTGTCCTCATGCTCATTTGTGAAGAGATATATGTGTGTGAAAGCCATCCTTCAACTAGCTTGTTTTGAACACAAAGATTTATATGTTGTAAATTACACTCCATACATATAGAAGGGAGGTACAATCTCCAAATATATTTTACACTGGAAACTGCTTGAATTTCAAACCGGCACTAGGAAACAGACTGAGAAACCAGAGTAAATGTTTCCCTGCAAACCTTTCAATTGGTGCAAGATGAAAGAAAGTCTCTCCTCATGCTCAATTCGTATAGATAATTGTGTTTCAGTGCCGTTTTTCACGTTGCTTGTTGAGCACACAAAATTATTTTCATTTGTAAACAACACTCCATATATACATATATTTGGAAGTACCAGCTACAACTCGGTTTTCCAGTGATTACTGCAGAAATTTTAAACCAGCACTAAGAAACAGATTGAGAAAATCACCTGAAAATTTCAACTGCAATACGCTCCCTTTTTGCTAGATGAACGATCATCTCCCCACATTCCCATTCCCGAGAGATAAGTGAGTGTGGATCCCAAATTCAGCTATCTGGTTGGGAACACAAAGATCCTTTTCACTTGCAAACTACACTCCATATATATATAAAGGGTGGTAAAAGCTCCAAAATGGTTTTACAGTGATAACTACAGAAAATTGAAACCGGCACTTTGAAACACACTGAGAAACAACAGTAAAAATTTCCCCTGGATCTCTTTCCTTTAGTGCTAAATAAACAAACGTCTCTCCACATCCTCAGTTCTCAGAGATAAGTGTCTGTGAAAGCTGACCTTCAGCTATCTTGTTGGGAACACTAAGAATCTTTTCAGTTGCAAAAAACACTGCATACATATATATGGGGAGTTTCTTGCTTCAACTCGGTTTTATGGTGTAAATGGCATGAACTTCATACCGGCAATGGGAAACAGACTGAGAAACCAGAGTAAAAGTTTCCCTTAGGACCAATTCCCTACGGTCCAGACGAATTATTCCCTCTCCAAATACTCAATTCTGAGAGAAAATTGTGTGTGAAAGCCGTCCTTCACACAGATTCTTGGGAACACTATTACTATTCAGTTGCATATTTCACTCCATACATTATATGGGGAGGTGGTATCTTCAAATCTTTGTAACAGGGAAACATAGAGGAAAGTAAAACCGGCAGTAGGAAACAGACAGATAAACAGGAGAAGAATTTTCCATGCAACCATTTCCCTATGTGTCAGATGAACGAAAGTCTCTCCACATGTAAATTCTGAGAGATAAGTGTGTGTGAAACCATCCTTCACATAAATTGTTGGGAAAAAAAGGTTCTCTTCAATTGCAATCTACAATCCGTACATATATTTGGGTATGTAATATCTCCACCTCGGTTTTATTGTGAAAATTGCAGGAGCTTCAAACCGGCATAGGAGACAGACTGAGAAACCAGAGATAAAGTTTCCCAGCGACCAGTTCCCTTTGTGCAATTTGAACGAACGTTCCTACACATGCTCTGATCTGAGAGATAAGTGTGTATGAAAGCCGTCCTTCACCTAGCTTATTCGGAAAACATGGATTCTTTTAAATTGCAAACTGCAATCCTTACATATATATGGGGAGGTCTAGCTTCCAAAAGGTTTTAAAGTGAAAAATGCAGGAAGTACAAACCGGCAAAAGGAAACAGACTGCGTAACCAGAGTAATGTTTCCCCTGCATTCCGTTCCCTTCATTGAAGATGAACGAACGTCTCTCCAGATGCTCAGTTCTGAGAGATAAGTGTGTGTGAAAGCCATCCTTCACGTAGCTTGTTGTAAAACAAATATCTTTTTACATTTGCCAATTACACGGCATACATAAATAAGGGGCGGTAGTAGTTCCAGATCGGTTTTCCAGTGATAACTACAGGAACTGCAAAAAAGCCCTAGGAAACAGACTGAGATACCAGAGTAAAAGTTTTACCTGCATACCGTTCCATTTTTACCAGTTGAATGATTGTCCCTCCACATGCTTACTTCTGAGAAATAAGTGTCTGTGCAATCTGTCCTTCACTTTAATTTTTGGGAAAACAAAGATTCTTTTCAGTAGCAATCTACATTCCATAAATATATATGGGGATGTGCTAGCCCCAATCGTTTTTTCAATGAAAATTGCAGGAAATTGGAACCGGCACTAGGAAACACAATGAGAAACCAGAGTAAATATTTCCCCTGAAACCAGATCCATTTGTGCTAGATGAACGAACGTCTCTCCACATGCTCAGTTCTGTGAGAAAACTGTGTGGGAAAGCCGTCCTTCACCTAGCTTGTTGGGAACAGAAAGTTTCTTTTAATTTGCAAATTACAATCCATACATTTATACGGGGTGGTATTAACTCCACCTCGGTTTTTCAGTGAGAACTGCAGGAAATTCAAACTGGCCTAGGAAACATTCTGAGAAACCATAGTGAAAGATTCCCCTGCAAAACTTTCCCTTTTGTTCAAGATGAACAAACGTCACTCCACAAGCTCTGTTGTTAGAGATAACTGGGATTGAAAGCCGTCCTTCACCTAGATTGTTGGGAACAAATAGTTTTTACATTTGCAAATATCCTGCACTCATGTATAAGGGGTGCTACTAGCTTCAACTCGATTTTCCAGTGAAAATCTAGGAATTTCAAATCTGCACTAAGAAACAAACTGAGAAGCCGGGGTAAAATTTCCCCTGCATCCCTTTCCATTTTTCGCCAGAAGAATGAACTTCTCTCCACATGCTCAGTTCTTAGTGATAAGTGTCTGTGAAAGCCTTCTTTCACGTTGATTGTTGGAAAAACAAAGAATCTTTTTAGTTGCAAACAACACTGCATATACATATATGGGAAAGTTCTTGCTTCAACTCAGTTTTATGTTGTAAACGGCAGGAACTTCAAACCGGCAAAGGGAAACAGACTGAGAAACCAGAGAAATAGTTTCTCTTAGAACCACAACCTTATCTGCAAGAAGAACGATCCTCTCTCCAAATGCTCATTTCTGAGAGATATCTGTGTGTGAAAACCATCCTTCACATAGCTTGTTGGGAACACAGTTCCTATTCATTTGCCAATTACACTCCATACATATATATGGGGAGGTACTAGTTTCAACTCTGTTTTACAGTGAATCATGGAGAATCTTCCAACCAGCAGTAGGAAAAAAAATTATAAACCAGAGTAAAATTTTCCCTGCAACACTTTCCTTTTGTGCCAGAATAAAGAATGTCTCTCCACATGTTAAGATCTGAGAGATAACAGTGTGTGAAACCATCCTTCATCTTCCTTGAAGTGAACAAATTTTTCTCTAAAATTGCAAACTACATTCCGTACATATATCTGAGGATGTACTATCTCCACCTCGGTTTTACTGTGAAAACTGCAGGATCTTCAAAATTGCACTAGGAAACACAATAAGAAACCAGAGATATTGTTTCTACTGCAACCCGTTCCATTCGTGCAAGATGAATGAACTTATCTCCACATGCTCAGTTCTGAGAGATATGTGTGTGTGTAAGCCGTCCTTCACCTAGCTTGTTGGGAACACAATTTCCTTTCAGTTACAAACTACACTCCATATATATATATGCGCATGTACATGCTCCAACATGGTTTTATAGTGAAAACTGCAGGAAATTCAAACCTGCAATTGAAAAGAGATAGAGAAACAAAAGTAAAAGTTTCACCTGCAACACTTTCCCTTTGTCACACACGAACGGACATCTCTCCACATGCTTATTTCTGAGAGAAAATTGTGTTTGAAATCCATCCTTCAACTTGCTTGTTAGGAACACAAAATTTATATTCTGTTGCAAACTAAAATACATACATGTATTTCGGGAAGTCTAGCTCGAACATGGTTTTAAAGTGAAAAATGCAGGAACATCAAACCATCACCAGGAAACAGACTAAGTTACCAGAGTAAAAATTTCCCCTGCAAACCGTTCCCTTTGTGCATGTTTAAGAATCCTCTTTCCACATGATCAGTTCTGAGTGATAAGTTTGTGTGAAAGTCTTCTTTCCCCTAGCTTGATGGGAACACTTTTTTTTTTATTTCCCATTTACACTGCATTCATATATAAGGGGAGGTACTAGAACCAACTAGGTTTCCCCGTGAAAACTGCAGGAAATTTAAATCAGGGCTACGAAACAGATAGAAATAACAGAGCAGAAGTTTCTCCTGCCACCATTTCTCTATGTGCCAGATGAACGAACGTCTGTCCTCATGCTCAGTTGTGAAGGGATATGTGTGAAAGCCATCCTTCAACTAGCTTTTTGGGAACACAAAAATCTTTATGTTGTAAACTACACTCCATACATATATAAGGGAGGTACAAGCTCCAACTGTATTTTACACTGGAAACTGTTTGAACTTCAAACCCCCACTAGGAAACAGACTGAGAAACCAGAGTAAATGTTTACCTGCAACCCTTTCCATTTGTGCAAGATGAAAGAAAGTCTCTCCAAATGCTTAGTTCTTATAGATAATTGTGTTTCAGTGCCGTTTTTCACCTTGCTTGTTGAGCACACAAAGTTCATTTTCAGTTGCAAACAACATTCCAAATATACATATAATTGGAAGTACCAGCTACAACTCGGTTTTCCAGTGATTACTGCAGAAATTTTTAAACCGGCCCTAAGAAACAAACTGAGAAAATCACGTGAAAATTTCAACTGCAAACCGCTCCCTTTTTGCTAGATGAACGAATATCTCTACACATTCCCAGTTCCGAGAGATAAGTTAGTGTGAATCCCAACTTAAGCTATCTTGTTGGGAACACAAAGTTTCTTTTCAGCTGAAAACAACAATCCATACATATATATGGGGAGGTTGTTGATTGAAATCGATTTTACATTGAAAACTTCAAGTATTTCAAACCGGCACTTAGAAAGGGACGGAGATATAAGAGTATGAGTTTCTCCTGCAATCGAAACCTTTCTGCTAGATGAACGAATGTCTCTCCACATGCTAAGTTCTGAGAGATAATAGTTTGTGAAAGCCATACTTCACATAAATTGTTGGGAACAAAATGTTTCTCTTCAATTGCATTCTACAATCCGTACATATATATGGGGATGTAATATCTCCACCAATGTTTTAATGTGAAAACTGCAGGAGCTTCTAACCGGTACTAGGAGACAGACTGAGAAACCAGAGATAAAGTTTACCAGTGACAAGTTCCCTTCGTGCAAGTTGAACGAAAGTTCCTACACATGATCAGATCTGAGAGAAAACTGTGTAAGAAAGCCGTCCTTCACCTAGCTTGTTCTGAAAACATTGATTCTTTTCAATTGCAAACTGCAATCCTTACATATATATGGGGAGGTCTAGCTTCCAAAATGTTTTAATGTGAAAAATGCAGCAAGTTCAAACCGGCAATAAGAAACAAACTGCGTACCCAGAGTAATGTTTCACCTGCATTCCTTTCCCTTTATTGAAGATGAACGAAAGTCTCTCCAGATGTTCAGTTCTGAGAGATGTGTCTGTGAAAGCCATCCTTCACGTAGCTTGTTGTTAACACATAGCTTTTTACATTTGCCAATTACAAGGCTTACATAAAAAGGGGGCCGTTGTAGTTCCAGATCGGTTTTCCAGTGAAAAATACAGGAACAGCAAATAAGCCATAGGAAACAGACTGAGATAACAGAGTAAAAGTTTCACCTGCAACCCGTTCCAATTTTACCAGTTGAACGATTGTCCCTACACATGCTTAGTTCTGAGAAATAAGTGTCTGTGCAATCTGTCCTTCAACTATATTTTTGGGAAAACAAAGTTCCTTTTCAGTAGCAAACTACACTCCATTAATATATATGGGGATGTTCTAGCCCCAATCGTTTTTTCAATGAAAATTGCAGGAAATTCAAACTGGCACTAGGAAACACAATGAGAAGCCAGAGTAAATATTTCCACTGAAACCCGATCCATTTGTGCTAGATGAACGAACGTCTCTCCACATGCTCAGTTCTGTGAGAAAACTGTGTGGGAAAGCCGTCCTTCACCTAGCTTTTGGGAACAGAATGTTTCTATAAATTTGCAAATTACAATCCATATATTTATACGGGGTGGAAAAAACTCCACCTCGGTTTTTCAGTGAGTAATGCAGGAAATTCAAACTGGCGCTAGGAAACATTCTGAGAAACCAGAGTGAAAGTTTCCCCTGCAAAACTTTCCTTTTTGTTCAAGATGAACAAACGTCACTCCACATGCTATGTTGTTAGATATAACTGGGATTGAAAGCCGTCCTTCTTCTTGAATGTTGGGAACACAGTTTTTACATTTGCCAAATACACTGCACTCATATATAAGGGGTGCTACTAGCTCCAACTCAATTTTCCAGTGAAAACCTAGGATTTCAAATCTGCACTAAGAAACAGACTGAGAAACCCGGGTAAAATTAACCCTGCATCACTTTCCATTTTTGCCAGAAGTATGAACGTTTCTCCACATGCAAAGTTCTCAGAGATAAGTGTCTGTGAAATCCTTCCTTCACGTAGATTGTTGGAAACACAAAGAATCTTTTCAGTTGCAAACAACACTGCATACATATATATGGGGAGGATCTTGCTTTAACTGGGTTTTATGGTGAAAACGGCAGGAAATTCAAACCGGCAAAGGGAAACAGAATGAGAAACCAGAGCAAAAGTTTCTCTTAGAACCACTACGTTATCTGCAATAAGAACGAACCTCTCTCCAAATGCACGTTTCTAAGAGACATCTGTGTGTGAAAACCATCCTTCACATAGCTTGTTGGGAACACCGTTTCTATTCATTTGCCAATTACATTCCATACATATATATGGGGAGGTACTAGTATCAACTCTGCTTTACAGTGAAACATGGAGAAACTTCCAAACAGCAGTAGGAAACCAAATGATAAACCAGAGTAAAATTTTCCCTGCAAAACTTTCATTTGTGCCAGAAGAACGAATGTCTCTCCACATGTTAAGTTCTGAGAGATAACAATGTGTGAAACCATCCTTCAACTATCTTGTAGTGAACAAATATTTTCTCTACCTTTGCAAACTGCATTCCGTACATATATATGAGGATGTACTATCTCCACCTCGGTTTTACTGTGAAAATTGCAGGAACTTCAAAAATGCACTAGGAAACACAATAAGAAACCAGAGTTAATGTTTCTCCTGCAACCCGTTCCCTTCGTGCAAGATGAATGAACTTATCTCCACATGCTCAATTCTGAGAGATAAGTGTGTGTGTAAGCCGTCCTTCACCTAGCTTGCTGGGAACACAATTTCTTTTCAGTTACAAACTACACTCCATAAATATATATGCGCAGGTACTTGCTCCAACATGGTTTATAGTGAAAACTGCAGGAACTTCAAACCGGCACTTGAAAACAGACTGAGAAACAAAAGTAAAAGTTTCTCCTGCAACACTTTCCCTTTGTCACACAGGAACGGACGTCTCTCCACATGCTTATTTCTGAGAGAAAATTGTGTTTGAAATCCATCCTTCAACTTGCTTGTTAGGAACACAAATTTTATTTTCTGTTGCAAACTACAATCCATACATGTATTTCGGGAAGTCTAGCTCGAACATGGTTTTAAAGTGATAAATGATGGAACATTAAACCATCACTAGGAAACAGACTAAGTTACCAGAGTTAATGTATCCCCTGCATACGGTTCCCTTTGTGCAAGTTTAAGAAATATCTCTTCACATGCTCAGTTTTGAGCGATATATGTGTGTGTGAAAGCCTTCCTTCCCCTAGCTTAATGGGAACACAGAGTTTTTTTAATTCTCAAAAACTCTGCTTTCATATATAAAGGGAGGTACTAGCTCCAAATAGGTTTTCCCGTGAAAAATACAGGAAATTCAAATCAGCGCTTGGAAACTGATAGAAATACCAGAGCAGAAGTTTCTCCTGCCACCATTTCCCTATGTGACAGATGAAAGAACGTCTGTCCTCATGCTCATATGTGAAGAGATATTTGTGTGTGAAAGCCATCCTTCACCTTGCTTTTTGGGAAAACAAAGATTTTTATGTTGTAAATTACACTCCATACATATATAAGGGAGGTACAAGCTCCAAATCTATTTTACACTGGAAACTGCTTGAACTTCAAACCGGCACTAGGAAACAGACAGAGAAACCAGAATAAATGTTTTCCTGCAACCCTTTCCATTGGTGCAAGATGAAAGAAAGTCTCTACACATGCTCAGTTCTTATAGATAATTGTGTTTCAGTGCCATTTTTCACCTTGATTGTTGAGCACACAAAATTATTTTCATTTGTAAACAACGCTCCTTATATACATATATTTGGAAGTACCAGCTACATCTCGGTTTTCCAGTGATTACTGCAGATATTTTAAACCGGTACTAAGAAACAGATTGAGAAAATCACTTGAAAATTTCAACTGCAATCCGCTCCCTTTTTGCTAGATGAACGATCATCTCTCCACATTCACAGTTGCGAGAGATAAGTGAGTGTGAATCCCAAATTCAGCTATCTGGTTGGGAACACAAAGTTTCTTTTCAGCTGCAAACAACAATCCATAAATATATATGGGGAGGTTGTTGATTGAAATCGGTGTTACATTGAAAACTGCAAGAATTTCAAACCGGCACTAAGAAAGGGACTGAGATATCAGAGTATGAGTTTCTCCTGCAACCGAATCATTTGTGCTGGATGAACGAACGACTCTCCACATGCTCAGATTTGAGAGATAAGTGTGTGTGAAAGCCGTATTTCAGCTATCCTGTTGGGAAATCAAAGATTTTTTCACTCGCAAACTACACTCCATATATATATAAAGGGTGGTAAAAGCTAAAAAACAGTTTTACAGTTATAACTACAGGATATTCAAACCGGCACTATGAAACACACTGAGAAACAACAGTAAACGTTTCCCCTGCAACTCGTTCCATTTGTGCTAGATAAACAAACGTCTCTCCACATCCTCAGTTCTCAGTGATAAGTGTCTGTGAAAGCCGACCTTCAGCTATCTTGTTGGGAACACTAAGAATCTTTTCAGTTGCAAAAAACATTCCATAATTATATGAGGTTTGGTACATGTTTTAACTCGGTATTACAGGGTATACGGCAGGAACTTCAAACCGGCAATGGGAAACAGACTGAGAAACCAGAGTAAAAGTTTCCCTTAGGACCAATTCCCTATGGTCCACACGAATGATCCCTCTCCACATGATCAGTTCTGAGAGATAATTGTGTGTGAAAGCCATCCTTCACCCAGCTTGTTGGGAACACAATTACTATTCAGTTGCAAATTTCACTCCATACATTATATGGGGAGGTGCAAAATTCAACTCTTTTTAACAGGGAAACATAGAGGAAAGTCAAACAGGCAGTAGGAAACCGACAGATAAACAAGAGAAGACTTTTCCATGCAAACTTTACCCTTTGTGTCAGATGAACGAACGTCTATCCACATGCTAAGTTCTGAGAGATAAGTGTGTGTGAAAGCCATCCTTCATATAAATTGTTGTGAACAAAAACTTTCTCTTCAATTGCAATCTAAAATTCTTACATATATTTGGAGATGTAAATTCTCCACCTCGGTTTTAATGTGAAAAATGCAGGAGATTCAAACCGGCACTAGGAGACAGACTGAGAAACCAAAGATAAATTTTACCAGTGACCATTTTCCTTCGTGCAAGTTGAACGAACGTTCCTACACATGTTCTGATCTGAGAGATAAGTGTATATGAAAGCCGTCCTTCACCTAGGTTCTTCTGAAAACATGGATTCTTTTCAATTGCAAACTGCAATCCTTACATATATATGGGGAGGTCTAGCTTCCAAAAGGTTTTAAAGTGAAAAATGCAGGTAGTTCAAACCGGCAATAGGAAACAGACAGCGTACCCAGAGTAAATGTTTCCCCTGCATACCGTTCCATTCATTGAAGATGAACGAACGTCTATCCCGATGCTCAGTTCTGAGAGATAAGTGTGTGTGAAAGCCATCCTTCACGTAGCTTGTTGTTAACACATAGCTTTTTACATTTGCCAATTACACGGCATACATAAATAGGGGGCGGTAGTAGTTCCAGCTAGGATTTCCTTTGAAAACTACAGGAACTGCAAATAAGCACTAGGAAACAGACTGAGATACCAGAGTAAAAGTTTCACCTGCAACCCATTCCATTTTTACCAGTTGAACGATTGTCTCTCCACATGCTTAGTTCTGAAAAATATGTGTCTGTGCAATCTGTACTTCACCTAATTTTTTGGGAAAACATATTTTCTTTTCAGTAGCAAACTACACTCCATAAATATATATGTGGATGTTCTAGCCCCAATCGTTTTTCAATGAAAATTGCAGGAAATTCAAATCGGCACTAAGAAACACAATGAGAAAACAGAGTAATTATTTCCCCTGAAATCAGATCCATTTGTGCTAGATGAACGAACGTCTCTCCACATGCTCAGTTCTGTGAGAAAACTATGTGGGAAAGCCGTCCTTCACCTAGCTTGTTGGGAAGAGAAAGTTTCTTTTAATTTGCAAATTACAATCCATACATTTATACGGGGTGTTAATAACTCCACCTCGGTTTTTCAGTGAGAACTGCAGGAAATTCAAACTCGTGCTAGGAAACATTCTGAGAAACCAGAGTGAAAGTTTCCAATGCAAAATTTTCCCTTTTGTTCAAGATGAACAAACGTCACTCCACATGCTATGTTGTTAGAGATAACTAGGATTGAAAGCCGTCCTTCACCTAGATTGTTGGGAACACACAGTTTTTACATTTGCCAAATACACTGCACTCATATATAAGGGGTGCTAATGGCTCCAACTCGAATTTCCAGTGAAAACCTAGGAATTACAAATCTGCACTAAGAATCAGAATGAGAAACCCGGGTAAAATTTCCTCTGAAACCCTTTCCATTTTTGCCAAAATAATGAACGTCTCTCCACATGCTCAGTTCTCAGAGATATGAGTCTGTGAAAGCCTTCCTTCAAATAGATTGTTGGAAACACAAAGAATATTTTCAGTTGCAAACAACACTGCATATATAAATTGGGGATGTTCTTGCTTCAACTCGGTTTTATGGTGTAAATGGCAGGAACTTCATACCGGCAATTGGTAACAGACTGAGATACCAGAGAAAAGGTTTCTCTTAGAACCACTACCCTATATTCAAGAAGAACGAACCTCTCTCCAATTGCTCATTTCTAAGAGATATCTGTGTGTGAAAACCATCCTTCACATAGCTTGTTGGGAACACAGTTTCTATTCATTTGCCAATTACACTCCTTACATATATATGGGGAGGTACTAGTTTCAAATCTGCTTTACAGTGAATCATGGAGAATCTTCCAACCAGCAGTAGGAAACAAAATTATAAACCAGAGTAAAATTTTCCCTGCAAAACTTTCCTTTTGTGACAGAAGAACGAATGTCTCTCCACATGTTAAGATCTGAGAGATAACAGTGTGTGAAACCTTCCTTCAACTTCCTTGAAGTGAAAAAATTTTTCTCTAAATTTGCAAACTACATTCCGTACATATATATGAGGATGTACTATCTCAACCTCGGTTTTACTGTGAAAACTGCAGGAACTTCAAAAATGCACTAGGAAACACAATAAGAAACCAGAGATATTGTTTCTACTGCAACCCGTTCCCTTCGTGCAAGATGAATGAACTTATCTCCACATGCTCAATTCTGAGCGATAAGTGTGTGTGTAAGCCATCCTTCACCTAGCATGTTGGGAACACAATTTCCTTTCAGTTACAAACTACAGTCCATACATATATATGCGAAGGTACATGCTCCAACATGGTTTTATAGTGAATATTGCAGGAACTTCAAATCTGCAATTGAAAACAGACTGAGAAAAAAAGTAAAAGTTCCTCCTGCAACATTTCCTTTGTCAAGAGAAACGGACATCTCTCCAAATGCTTAGTTCTGAGAGAAAATTGTGTTTGAAATCCATCCTTCACCTTGCTTATTGGGAACACAAAGTTTATTTCCTGTTGCAAACTACAATCCATACATGTATTTAAGGAAGTCTTGCTCGAACATGGTTTTAAAGTGAAAAATGCAGAAACATCAAACCATATCTAGGAAACAGATTAAGTTACCAGAGTAAAAGTTTCCCCTGCAAACAGTTCTCTTTGTGCAAGTTTAATAAACCTCTCTCCACATGCTCAGTTTTGAGCGATAAGTGTGTTTGAAAGCTTTCCTTCCACTAGCTTGATGGGAACACCGAGTTTTTTTTATTTCCCAAATACACTGCATTCATATATATAGGGAGGTACTTGCTCCAACTAGGTTTTCCCGAGAAAACTGCAGGAAATTCAAATCAGCGTTTGGAAACAGATAGAAATACCAGAGCAGAAGTTTCTACTGCCACCATTTCCCTATGTGCCAGATGAACGAACGTCTGTCCTCATGCTCAGTTGTGAAGGGATTTATGTGTGTTAAAGCCATCCTTCTTCTTGCTTGTTGGGAACACAAAGATTTTTATGTTGTAAATTACACTCCATTCTTATATAAGTGAGGTACATGCTCCAACTTTGTTTTACACTGGAAAATGCTTGAACTTCAAACCGGCACTAGGAAACAGACTGAGAAATCAGAGTAAAAGTTTCCCTGCAAACCTTTCCATTTGTGCAAGATGAAAAAAAGTCTTTCCACATGATCAGTACTTATAGGTAATTGTGTTTCAGTGCCGTTTTTCACCTTGCTTATTGAGCACACAAATTTCCTTTTCAGTTGCAAACAACACTCCATATATATATATATTTGGATGTACCAGCTACAACTCGGTTTTCCAGTGATTACTGCAGAAATTTCAAACCGGCCCTAAGAAAAAGACTGAGAAAATCACGTGAAAATTTCAACTGCAAACCGCTCCCTTTTTGCTAGATGAACGATCATGTCTCCACATTCCCATTTCCGAGAGATAAGTGAGTGCGAATCACAACTTGAGCTATCTTGTTGGGAACACAATGTTTCTTTTCAGCTGCAAACAGTCCATACATATATATTGGGAGGTTGTTGATTGAAATCGGTGTTACATTGAAAATTTCAAGAATCTCAAACCGGCACTAAGAAAGGGACTGAGATATCAGAGTATGAGTTTCTCCTGCAACTGAAACATTTGTGCTAGATGAACGAACGACTCTCCACATGCTTAGATCTGAGAGATAAGTGTGTGTGAAAGCCGTCTTTCAGCTATCCTGTTGGTAACTCAAAGATTTTTTCACTTGAAAACTACACTCCATATATATATAAGGGGTGATACAAGCTCCAAATCGATTTTGACGTTTCTCCACAAGCTCAGTTCTGAGAGAAAAATTTGTGTGAAAGCCGTCCTTCACCTAGCTTGTTGGGAACACAAAGATTTTTTTCACTTGCAAACTACACTCCATATATATATATAAAGTGTGGTAAAAGCTCCAAAACTGTTTTAAATTGATAACTACAGGTTATTCAAACCAGCACTAAGAAAAACACTGAGAAACAACAGTAAAAGTTTCCCATGCAAATATTTCCCTTTGTGCTAGATAAACAAACGTCTCTCCACATCCTCAGTTCTCAGAGATAAGTGTCTGTGAAAGCCGACTTTCAGCTATCTTGTTGGGAACACTAAGAATCTTTTCAGTTGCAAACAACATTCCATACATATATGATGTTTGGTACATGTTTTAACTCGGTTTTACAGGGTAAACGGCAGGAACTTCAAACCGGCAATGGGAAACAGACTGAGGAACCAGAGTAAAAGTTTCCCTAGGACCAATTCCCTATGGTCCAGACGAATGAACCCCTCTCCACATGCTAAGTTCTGAGAGATAATTGTGTGTGAAAGCCGTCATACATCCTGGTTGTTGGGAACAAAATTACAATTCATTTGCAAATTTCACTCCATATATTATATGGGGAGGTGCTAACTTCAACTCTTTTTAACAGTGAAACATAGAGGAAAGTCAAACCGTTAGTAGGAATCAGACAAATAAACATGAGAAGAATTTTCCATGCAACAATTTCCCTTTGTGTCAGATGAACGAACGTCTCTCCACATGCTAAGTTCTGAGAGATAAGAGTGTGTGAAATCCAACCTTCACATAAATTGTCGAGAACAAATAGATTCTCTTCAATTGCAATCTACAATCCGTACATATATTTGGGGATGTAATATCTCAACATCGGTTTTAATTTGAAAACTGCAGGAGTTTCAAACCGGCACTAGGAGACAGACTGAGAAAGCAGAGATAAAGATACACAGCGAACATTTCCCTTCGTGCAATTTGAACGAACGTCCCTACACATGCTCAGATCTGAGAGATAAGTGTGTATGAAAGCCGCCTTCAGCTAGCTTGTTCTGAAAACATGGATTCTTTTCAATTGCAAACTGCAATCCTTACATATATATGGGGAGGTCTAGTTTCCAAAAGGTCTTAAAGTGAAAAATGAAGGAAGTTCAAACCGGCAATAGGAAACAGACTCGTACCCAGAGTAAATGTTTCCACTGAATCCTGTTCCCTTCATTGAAGATGAACGAACGTCTCTCCAGATGCTCTGTTCTGAGATTTAAGTGTGTTTGAAAGCCATCCTTCACGTAGCTTGTTTTTAGCACATAGATATTTACATTTGCCAATTACACGGCAAACATAAATAAGGGGCGGTAGTAGTTCCAGCTCGCTTTTCCAGTGAAAACTACAGGAACTGCAAATAAGCACTAGGAAACAGACTGAGATACCAGAGTAAAAGTATCACCTGCAACCCTTTCCATTTTTACCAGTTGAAAGATAGTCTCTCCACATGCTTATTTCTGAGAAATAAGTGTCTGTGCAATCTGTCCTTCACCTAAATTTTTGGGAAAACATATTTTCTTTTCAGTAGCAAACTACACTCCATAAATATATATGGGGATGTGTTAGCCACAATCGTTTTTCAATGAAAACTGCAGGAAATTGAAACCGGCACTAGGAAACACAATGAGAAAAAAGAGTAAAAATTTCCCCTGAAAACATATCCATTTGTGCTAGATGAACGAACGTCTCTCCACATGCTCAGTTCTGTGAGAAAACTGTGTGGGAAAGCCGTCGTTCACCTAGCATGTTGGGAACAGAAAGTTTCTTTTAATTTGCAAATTACAATCCATATATTTATACGGGGTGGTAATAACTCAACCTCGGTTTTTCAGTGAGAACTGCAGGAAATTCAAACTGGTGCTAGGAAACATTCTGAGAAACCAGAGTGAAAGTTTCCAATGCAAAATTTTCCCTTTTGTTCAAGATGAACAAACGTCACTCCACATGCTATGTTGTTAGAGATAACTAGGATTGAAAGCCGTCCTTCACATAGATTGCTGGGAACACACAGTTTTTACATTTGCCAAATACACTGCACTCATATAAAAGGGGTGCTACTAGCTCCAACTCGAATTTCCAGTGAAAACCTAAGAATTTCAAATCTGCACTAAGAAACAGACTGAGAAACCCGGGTAAAATTTCCCCTGCAAACCTTTCCATTTTTGCCAGTAGTATGAAGGTCTCTCCACATGCTCAGTTCTCAGAGATAAGTGTCTGTGAAAGCCTTCCTTCAAATAGATTGTTGGAAACACAAAGAATATTTTCAGTTGCAAACAACACTGCATAAATAAATATGGGGAAGTTCTTGCTTCAACTCGGTTTTATGGTGTAAATGGCAGGAACTTCAAACCGGCAATGGGAAACAGACTGAGAAACCAGAGAAAAAGTTTCTCATAGAACCACTACCCTACCTGCAAGAAGAGCGAACCTCTCTCCAAATGCTCATTTCTGAGAGATATCTGTGTGTGAAAACCATCCTTCACATAGCTTGTTGGGAACACATTTCCTATTCATTTGCCAATTAAACTCCATACATATATATGGGGAGGTACTAGTTTCAACTCTGTTTTACAGTGAAACATGGAGAAAATTCCAACCAGCAGTAGGAAACTAAATGATAAACCAGAGTAAAATTTTCCCTGCAAAACTTTCCTTTTGTGCCAGAAGAACGAATATCTCTCCACATGTTAAGATCTGAGAGATAAGGGTGTGTGAAACCATCCTTAAACTTCCTTGAAATGAACAAATTTTTCTCTACATTTGCAAAATATATTCCGTACATATATATGAGGATGTACTATCTCCACCTCGGTTTTACTGTGAAAACTGCAGGAACTTCAAAAATGCACTAGGAAACACAATAAGAATCCAGAGTTAATGTTTCTACTGCAACCCGTTCCCTTTGTGCAAGATGAATGAACTTATCTCCACATGCTCAGTTCTGAGAGATAAGTGTGTGTGTAAGCCGTCCTTCACCTAGCTTGTTTTGAACACAATTTCTTTTCAGTTAAAAACTACTCTCCATATATATATATGCGCAGGTACATGCTCCAACATGATTTTATAGTGAAAATTGCAGGAAATTCAAACCTGCAATTGAAAGGAGACTGAGAAAAAAAGTAAAAGTTCCTCCTGCAACATTTCCCTTTGTCAAGAGAAACGGACATCTCTCCATATGCTTATTTCTGAGTGAAAATTGTGTTTGAAATCCATCCTTCACCTGGCTTGTTAGGAACACAAAGTTTATTTTCTGTTGCAAACTACAATCCATACATGTATTTCGGGATGTCTAGCTCGAACATGGTTTTAAAGTGAAAAATGCAGGAACATCAAACCATCACTAGGAAACAGACTAAGTTACCACAGTAAAAGTTTCCCCTGAAAGCCATTCCCTTTGTGCAAGTTTAAGAAACCTCTCTCCACATGCTCAGCTTTGAGCGATAAGTGTGTGTGAAACCTTCCTTCCAATAGCTTGATGGGAAAACAGAGTTTTTTTTATTTCCAAATACACTGCATTCATATATATAGGGAGGTACTAGCTCCAACTAGGTTTTCCCGAGAAAACTGCAGGAAATTCAAATCAGCGTTTGGAAACAGATAGAAATACCAGAGCAGAAGTTTCTCCTGCCACCATTTCCCTATGTGCCAGATGAACGAACGTCTGTCCTCATGCTCAGTTGTGAAGGGATTTATGTGTGTTAAAGCCATCCTTCTCCTTGCTTGTTGGGAACACAAAGATTTTTATGTTGTAAATTACACTCCATTCTTATATAAGTGAGGTACATGCTCACTTATTTTTTTTTGTTTTACACTGGAAAATGCTTGAACTTCAAACCGGCACTAGGAAACAGACTGAGAAATCAGAGTAAATGTTTCCCTGCAAACCTTTCCATTTGTGCAAGATGAAAGAAAGTCTCTCCACATGCTCAGTACTTATAGGAAATTGTGTTTCAGTGCCGTTTTTCACCTTGCTTGTTGAGCACACAAATTTCCTTTTCAGTTGCAAACAACACTCCATATATATATATATTTGGATGTACCAGCTACAACTCGGTTTTCCAGTGATTACTGCAGAAATTTTAAACCGGCCCTAAGAAAAAGACTGAGAAAATCACGTGAAAATTTCAACTGCAAACCGCTCCCTTTTTGCTAGATGAACGATCATGTCTCCACATTCCCAGTTCCGAGAGTTAAGTGAGTGCGAATCACAACTTGAGCTATCTTGTTGGGAACACAAAGTTTCTTTTCAGCTGCAAACAGTCCATATATATATATTGGGAGGTTGTTGATTGAAATCGGTGTTACATTGAAAATTTCAAGAATCTCAAACCGGCACTAAGAAAGGGACTGAGATATCAGATTATGAGTTTCTCCTGCAACAGAAACATTTGTGCTAGATGAATGAACCACTCTCCACATGCTCAGATCTGAGAGATAAGTGTGTGTGAAAGCCGCCTTTCAGCTATCCTGTTGGTAACTCAAAGATTTTTTCACTTGAAAACTACACTCCATATATATATAAGGGGTGATACAAGCTCCAAATCGATTTTGAAGTTTCTCCACAAGCTCAGTTCTGAGAGAAAAATTTGTGTGAAAGCCGTCCTTCACCTAGCTTGTTGGGAACACAAAGATTATTTTCACTTGCAATCTACACTCCATATATATATATAAAGTGTGGTAAAATCTCCAAAACTGTTTTAAATTGATAACTACAGGTTATTCAAACCAGCACTAAGAAAAACACTGAGAAACAACAGTAAAAGTTTCCCCTGCAAATATTTCCCTTTGTGCTAGATAAACAAACGTCTCTCCACATCCTCAGTTCTCAGAGATAAGTGTCTGTGAAAGCCGACTTTCAGCTATCTTGTTGGGAACACTAAGAATCTTTTCAGTTGCAAACAACATTCCATACATATATGATGTTTGGTATATGTTTTAACTCGGTTTTACAGGGTAAACGGCAGGAACTTCAAACCGGCAATGGGAAACAGACTGAGGAACCAGAGTAAAAGTTTCCCTAGGACCAATTCCCTATGGTCCAGACGAATGAACCCCTCTCCACATGCTAAGTTCTGAGAGATAATTGTGTGTGAAAGCCGTCATTCACCCAGGTTGTTGGGAACACAATTACTATTCATTTGCAAATTTCACTCCATACATTATATGGGGAGGTGCTAACTTCAACTCTTTTTAACAGTGAAACATAGAGGAAAGTCAAACCGTCAGTAGGAATCAGACAAATAAACTTGAGAAGAATTTTCCATGCAACAATTTCCCTTTGTGTCAGATGAACGAACGTCTCTCCACATGCTAAGTTCTGAGAGATAAGAGTGTGTGAAAGCCAACCTTCACATAAATTGTCGAGAACAAATAGATTCTCTTCAATTGCAATCTACAATCCGTACATATATTTGGGGATGTAATATCTCAACATCGGTTTTAATTTGAAAACTGCAGGAGCTTCAAACCGGCACTAGGAGACAGACTGAGAAAGCAGAGATAAAGATACACAGCGAACAGTTCCCTTCGTGCAATTTGAACGAACGTCCCTACACATGCTCAGATCTGAGTGATAAGTGTGTATGAAAGCCGCCCTTCAGCTAGCTTGTTCTGAAAACATGGATTCTTTTCAATTGCAAACTGCAATCCTTACATATATATGGGGAGGTCTAGCTTCCAAAAGGTTTTAAAGTGAAAAATGAAGGAAGTTCAAACCGGCAATAGGAAACAGACTCGTACCCAGAGTAAATGTTTCCCCTGAATCCTGTTCCCTTCATTGAAGATGAACGAACGTCTCTCCAGATGCTCTGTTCTGAGATTTAAGTGTGTTTGAAAGCCATCCTTCACGTAGCTTGTTTTTAGCACATAGCTATTTACATTTGACAATTACACGGCAAACATAAATAAGGGGCGGTAGTAGTTCCAGCTCGCTTTTCCAGTGAAAACTACAGGAACTGCAAATAAGCACTAGGAAACAGACTGAGATACCAGAGTAAAAGTATCACCTGCAACCCTTTCCATTTTTACCATTTGAAAGATTGTCCCTCCACATGCTTATTTCTGAGAAATAAGTGTCTGTGCAATCTGTCCTTCACCTAAATTTTTGGGAAAACATATTTTCTTTTCAGTAGCAAACTACACTCCATAAATATATATGGGGATGTGTTAGCCACAATCGTTTTTCAATGAAAACTGCAGGAATTTGAAACCGGCACTAGGAAACACAATGAAAAAAAAAGAGTAAAAATTTCCCCTGAAAACAGATCAATTTGTGCTAGATGAACGAACGTCTCTCCACATACTCAGTTCTGTGAGAAAACTGTGTGGGAAAGCCGTCCTTCACCTAGCATGTTGGGAACAGAAAATTTCTTTTAATTTGCAAATTACAATCCATATGTTTATACGGGGTGGTAATAACTCCACCTCGGTTTTTCAGTGAGAACTGCAGGAAATTCAAACTGGTGCTAGGAAACTTTCTGAGAAACCAGAGTGAAATTTTCCAATGCAAAATTTTCCCTTTTGTTCAAGATGAACAAACGTCACTCCACATGCTATGTTGTTAGAGATAACTAGGATTGAAAGCCGTCCTTCACCTAGATTGTTGGGAACACACAGTTTTTACATTTGCCAAATACACTGCACTCATATATAAGGGGTGCTAATAGCTCCAACTCGAATTTCCAGTGAAAACCTAGGAATTTCAAAACTGCACTAAGAAACAGACTGAGTAACCCGTGTAAAATTACCCTGCAAACCTTTCCAATTTTGCCAGTAGTATGAAGGTCTCTCCACATGCTCAGTTCTCAGAGATAAGTGTCTGTGAAAGCCTTCCTTCAAATAGATTGTTGGAAACACAAAGAATATTTTCAGTTGCAAACAACACTGCATAAATAAATATGGGGAAGTTCTTGCTTCAACTCGGTTTTATGGTGTAAATGGCAGGAACTTCAAACCGGCAATGGGAAACAGACTGAGAAACCAGAGAAAAAGTTTCTCATAGAACCACTATCCTACCTGCAAGAAGAACGAACCTCTCTCCAAATGCTCATTTCTGAGAGACATCTGTGTGTGAAAACCATCCTTCACATAGCTTGTTGGGAAAACATTTCCTATTCATTTGCCAATTACACTCCATACATATATATGGGGAGGTACTAGTTTCAACTCTGTTTTACAGTGAAACATGGAGAAACTTCCAACCAGCAGTAGGAAACTAAATGATAAACCAGAGTAAAATTTTCCCTGCAAAACTTTCCTTTTGTGCCAGAAGAACGAATATCTCTCCACATGTTAAAATCTGAGAGATAACGGTGTGTGAATCCATCCTTAAACTTCCTTGAAATGAACAAATTTTTCTCTACATTTGCAAACTACATTCCGTACATATATATGAGGATGTACTATCTCCACCTCGGTTTTACTGTGAAAACTGCAGGAACTTCAAAAATGCACTAGGAAGCACAATAAGAATCCAGAGTTAATGTTTCTACTGCAACCCGTTCCCTTCGTGCAAGATGAATGAACTTATCTCCACATGTTCAGTTCTGAGAGATAAATGTGTGTGTAAGCCGTCCTTCACCTAGCTTGTTTTGAACACAATTTCTTTTCAGTTAACAACTACACTCCATACATATATATGCGCAGGTATTTGCTCCAACATGGTTTTATAGTGAAAATTACAGGAAATTCAAACCTGCAATTGAAAGGAGACTGAGAAAAAAAGTAAAAGTTCCTCCTGCAACATTTCCCTTTGTCAAGAGAAACGGACATCTCTCCATATGCTTATTTCTGAGTGAAAATTGTGTTTGAAATCCATCCTTCACCTGGCTTGTTAGGAACACAAAGTTTATTTTCTGTTGCAAACTACAATCCATACATGTATTTCGGGATGTCTAGCTCGAACATGATTTTAAAGTGAAAAATGCAGGAACATCAAACCATCACTAGGAAACAGACTAATTTACCAGAGTAAAAGTTTCCCCTGCAAGCCGTTCCCTTTGTGCAAGTTTAAGAAACCTCTCTCCACATGCTCAGTTTTGAGCGATAAGTGTGTGTGAAACCTTCCTTCCCCTAGCTTGATGGGAAAACAGAGTTTTTTTATTTCCCAAATACACTGCATTCATATATATAGGGAGGTACTAGCTCCAACTAGGTTTTCCCGAGAAAACTGCAGGAAATTCAAATCAGCGTTTGGAAACAGATAGAAATACCAGAGCAGAAGTTTCTCCTGCCACCATTTCCCTATGTTCTAGATGAACGAACGTCTGTCCTCATGCTCAGTTGTGAAGAGATATATGTGTGTTAAAGCCATCCTTCTCCTTGCTTGTTGGGAACACAAAGATTTTTATGTTGTAAATTACACTCCATTCTTATATAAGTGAGGTACATGCTCCAACTTTGTTTTACACTGGAAAATGCTTGATCTTCAAACCGGCACTAGGAAACAGACTGAGAAATCAGAGTAAATGTTTCCCTGCAACCCTTTCCATTTGTGCAAGATGAAAGAAAGTATCTCCACATGCTCAGTACTTATAGGTAATTGTGTTTCAGTGCCGTTTTTCACCTTGCTTGTTGAGCACACAAATTTCCTTTTCAGTTGCAAACAACACTCCATATATATATATATTTGGATGTACCAGCTACAACTCGGTTTTCCAGTGATTACTGCAGAAATTTTAAACCGGCCCTAAGAAAAAGACTGAGAAAATCACGTGAAAATTTCAACTGCAAACCGCTCCCTTTTTGCTAGATGAACGATCATGTCTCCACATTCCCATTTCCGAGAGATAAGTGAGTGCGAATCACAACTTGAGCTATCTTGTTGGGAACACAAAGTTTCTTTTCAGCTGCAAACAGTCCATACATATATATTGGGAGGTTGTTGATTGAAATCGGTGTTACATTGAAAATTTCAAGAATCTCAAACCGGCACTAAGAAAGGGACTGAGATATCAGAGTATGAGTTTCTCCTGCAACCGAAACATTGGTGCTAGATGAACGAACGACTCTCCACATGCTCAGATCTGAGAGATAAGTGTGTGTGAAAGCCGTCTTTCAGCTATCCTGTTGGTAACTCAAAGATTTTTTCACTTGAAAACTACACTCCATATATATATAAGGGGTGATACAAGCTCCAAATCGATTTTGACGTTTCTCCACAAGCTCAGTTCTGAGAGAAAAATTTGTGTGAAAGCCGTCCTTCACCTAGCTTGTTGGGAACACAAAGATTTTTTTCACTTGCAAACTACACTCCATATATATATATAAAGTGTGGTAAAAGCTCCAAAACTGTTTTAAATTGATAACTACAGGTTATTCAAACCAGCACTAAGAAAAACACTGAGAAACAACAGTAAAAGTTTCCCCTGCAAATATTTCCCTTTGTGCTAGATAAACAAACGTCTCTCCACATCCTCAGTTCTCAGAGATAAGTGTCTGTGAAAGCCGACTTTCAGCTATCTTGTTGGGAACACTAAGAATCTTTTCAGTTGCAAACAACATTCCATACATATATGATGTTTGGTACATGTTTTAACTCGGTTTTACAGGGTAAACGGCAGGAACTTCAAACCGGCAATGGGAAACAGACTGAGGAACCAGAGTAAAAGTTTCCCTAGGACCAATTCCCTATGGTCCAGACGAATGAACCCCTCTCCACATGCTAAGTTCTGAGAGATAATTGTGTGTGAAAGCCGTCATTCACCCAGGTTGTTGGGAACACAATTACTATTCATTTGCAAATTTCACTCCATACATTATATGGGGAGGTGCTAACTTCAACTCTTTTTAACAGTGAAACATAGAGGAAAGTCAAACCGTCAGTAGGAATCAGACAAATAAACTTGAGAAGAATTTTCCATGCAACAATTTCCCTTTGTGTCAGATGAACGAACGTCTCTCCACATGCTAAGTTCTGAGAGATAAGAGTGTGTGAAAGCCAACCTTCACATAAATTGTCGAGAACAAATAGATTCTCTTCAATTGCAATCTACAATCCGTACATATATTTGGGGATGTAATATCTCAACATCGGTTTTAATTTGAAAACTGCAGGAGCTTCAAACCGGCACTAGGAGACAGACTGAGAAAGCAGAGATAAAGATACACAGCGAACAGTTCCCTTCGTGCAATTTGAACGAACGTCCCTACACATGCTCAGATCTGAGAGATAAGTGTGTATGAAAGCCGCCCTTCAGCTAGCTTGTTCTGAAAACATGGATTCTTTTCAATTGCAAACTGCAATCCTTACATATATATGGGGAGGTCTAGCTTCCAAAAGTTTTTAAAGTGAAAAATAAAGGAAGTTCAAACCGGCAATAGGAAACAGACTCGTACCCAGAGTAAATGTTTCCCCTGAATCCTGTTCCCTTTATTGAAGATGAACGAACGTCTCTCCAGATGCTCTGTTCTGAGATTTAAGTGTGTTTGAAAGCCATCTTTCACGTAGCTTGTTTTTAGCACATAGCTATTTACATTTGACAATTACACGGCAAACATAAATAAGGGGTGGTAGTAGTTCCAGCTCGCTTTTAGTGAAAACTACAGGAACTGCAAATAAGCACTAGGAAACAGACTGAGATACCAGAGTAAAAGTATCACCTGCAACCCTTTCCATTTTTACCAGTTGAAAGATAGTCTCTCCACATGCTTATTTCTGAGAAATAAGTGTCTGTGCAATCTGTCCTTTAACTAAATTTTTGGGAAAACATATTTTCTTTTCAGTAGCAAACTACACTCCATAAATATATATGGGGATGTGTTAGCCACAATCGTTTTTCAATGAAAACTGCAGGAAATTGAAACCGGCACTAGGAAACACAATGAGAAAAAAGAGTAAAAATTTCCCCTGAAAACAAATCCATTTGTGCTAGATGAACGAACGTCTCTCCACATGCTCAGTTCTGTGAGAAAACTGTGTGGGAAAGCCGTCCTTCACCTAGCATGTTGGGAACAGAAAGTTTCTTTTAATTTGCAAATTACAATCCATACATTTATACGGGGTGGTAATAACTCCACCTCGGTTTTTCAGTGAGAACTGCAGGAAATTCATACTGGTGCTAGGAAACATTCTGAGAAACCAGAGTGAAAGTTTCCAATGCAAAATTTTCCCTTTTGTTCAAGATGAACAAATGTCACTCCACATGCTATGTTGTTAGAGATAACTAGGATTGAAAGCCGTCCTTCACCTAGATTGCTGGGAACACACAGTTTTTACATTTGCCAAATACACTGCACTCATATATAAGGGGTGCTACTAGCTCCAACTCGAATTTCCAGTGAAAACCTAAGAATTTCAAATCTGCACTAAGAAACAGACTGAGAAACCCGGGTAAAATTTCCCCTGCAAACCTTTCCATTTTTGCCAGTAGTATGAAGGTCTCTCCACATGCTCAGTTCTCAGAGATAAGTGTCTGTGAAAGCCTTCCTTCAAATAGATTGTTGGAAACACAAAGAATATTTTCAGTTGCAAACAACACTGCATAAATAAATATGGGGAAGTTCTTGCTTCAACTCGGTTTTATGGTGTAAATGGCAGGAACTTCAAACCGGCAATGGGAAACAGACTGAGAAACCAGAGAAAAAGTTTCTCATAGAACCACTACCCTACCTGCAAGAAGAACGAACCTCTCTCCAAATGCTCATTTCTGAGAGATATCTGTGTGTGAAAACCATCCTTCACATAGCTTGTTGGGAACACATTTCCTATTCATTTGCCAATTAAACTCCATACATATATATGGGGAGGTACTAGTTTCAACTCTGTTTTACAGTGAAACATGGAGAAAATTCCAACCAGCAGTAGGAAACTAAATGATAAACCAGAGTAAAATTTTCCCTGCAAAACTTTCCTTTTGTGCCAGAAGAACGTATGTCTCTCCACATGTTAAGATCTGAGAGATAACGGTGTGTGAAACCATCCTTAAACTTCCTTGAAATGAACAAATTTTTCTCTACATTTGCAAAATATATTCCGTACATATATATGAGGATGTACTATCTCCACCTCGGTTTTACTGTGAAAACTGCAGGAACTTCAAAAATGCACTAGGAAACACAATAAGAATCCAGAGTTAATGTTTCTACTGCAACCCGTTCCCTTTATGCAAGATGAATGAACTTATCTCCACATTATCCGTTCTGAGAGATAAGTGTGTGTGTAAGCCGTCCTTCACCTAGCTTGTTTTGAACACAATTTCTTTTCAGTTAAAAACTACACTCCATATATATATATGCGCAGGTACATGCTCCAACATGGTTTTATAGTGAAAATTGCAGGAAATTCAAACCTGCAATTGAAAGGAGACTGAGAAAAAAAGTAAAAGTTCCTCCTGCAACATTTCCCTTTGTCAAGAGAAACGGACATCTCTCCATATGCTTATTTCTGAGTGAAAATTGTGTTTGAAATCCATCCTTCACCTGGCTTGTTAGGAACACAAAGTTTATTTTCTGTTGCAAACTACAATCCATACATGTATTTCGGGATGTCTAGCTCGAACATGGTTTTAAAGTGAAAAATGCAGGAACATCAAACCATCACTAGGAAACAGACTAAGTTACCACAGTAAAAGTTTCCCCTGAAAGCCATTCCCTTTGTGCAAGTTTAAGAAACCTCTCTCCACATGCTCAGGTTTGAGCGAAAAGTGTGTGTGAAACCTTCCTTCCAATAGCTTGATGGGAAAACAGAGTTTTTTTTATTTCCCAAATACACTGCATTCATATATATAGGGAGGTACTAGCTCCAACTAGGTTTTCCCGAGAAAACTGCAGGAAATTCAAATCAGCGTTTGGAAACAGATAGAAATACCAGAGCAGAAGTTTCTCCTGCCACCATTTCCCTATGTTCCAGATGAACGAACGTCTGTCCTCATGCTCAGTTGTGAAGAGATATATGTGTGTTAAAGCCATCCTTCTCCTTGCTTGTTGGGAACACAAAGATTTTTATGTTGTAAATTACACTCCATTCTTATATAAGTGAGGTACATGCTCCAACTTTGTTTTACACTGGAAAATGCTTGATCTTCAAACCGGCACTAGGAAACAGACTGAGAAATCAGAGTAAATGTTTCCCTGCAAACCTTTCCATTTGTGCAAGATGAAAGAAAGTATCTCCACATGCTCAGTACTTATAGGTAATTGTGTTTCAGTGCCGTTTTTCACCTTGCTTGTTGAGCACACAAATTTCCTTTTCAGTTGCAAACAACACTCCATATATATATATATTTGGATGTACCAGCTACAACTCGGTTTTCCAGTGATTACTGTAGAAATTTTAAACCGGCCCTAAGAAAAAGACTGAGAAAATCACGTGAAAATTTCAACTGCAAACCGCTCCCTTTTTGCTAGATGAACGATCATGTCTCCACATTCCCATTTACGAGAGATAAGTGAGTGCGAATCACAACTTGAGCTATCTTGTTGGGAACACAAAGTTTCTTTTCAGCTGCAAACAGTCCATACATATATATTGGGAGGTTGTTGATTGAAATCGGTGTTACATTGGAAATTTCAAGAATCTCAAACCGGCACTAAGAAAGGGACTGAGATATCAGAGTATGAGTTTCTCCTGCAACCGAAACATTGGTGCTAGATGAACGAACGACTCTCCACATGCTCAGATCTGAGAGATAAGTGTGTGTGAAAGCCGTCTTTCAGCTATCCTGTTGGTAACTCAAAGATTTTTTCACTTGAAAACTACACTCCATATATATATAAGGGGTGATACAAGCTCCAAATCGATTTTGACGTTTCTCCACAAGCTCAGTTCTGAGAGAAAAATTTGTGTGAAAGCCGTCCTTCACCTAGCTTGTTGGGAACACAAAGATTTTTTTCACTTGCAAACTACACTCCATATATATATATAAAGTGTGGTAAAAGCTCCAAAACTGTTTTAAATTGATAACTACAGGTTATTCAAACCAGCACTAAGAAAAACACTGAGAAACAACAGTAAAAGTTTCCCCTGCAAATATTTCCCTTTGTGCTAGATAAACAAACGTCTCTCCACATCCTCAGTTCTCAGAGATAAGTGTCTGTGAAAGCCGACTTTCAGCTATCTTGTTGGGAACACTAAGAATCTTTTCAGTTGCAAACAACATTCCATACATATATGATGTTTGGTACATGTTTTAACTCGGTTTTACAGGGTAAACGGCAGGAACTTCAAACCGGCAATGGGAAACAGACTGAGGAACCAGAGTAAAAGTTTCCCTAGGACCAATTCCCTATGGTCCAGACGAATGAACCCCTCTCCACATGCTAAGTTCTGAGAGATAATTGTGTGTGAAAGCCGTCATTCACCCAGGTTGTTGGGAACACAATTACTATTCATTTGCAAATTTCACTCCATACATTATATGGGGAGGTGCTAACTTCAACTCTTTTTAACAGTGAAACATAGAGGAAAGTCAAACCGTCAGTAGGAATCAGACAAATAAACTTGAGAAGAATTTTCCATGCAACAATTTCCCTTTGTGTCAGATGAACGAACGTCTCTCCACATGCTAAGTTCTGAGAGATAAGAGTGTGTGAAAGCCAACCTTCACATAAATTGTCGAGAACAAATAGATTCTCTTCAATTGCAATCTACAATCCGTACATATATTTGGGGATGTAATATCTCAACATCGGTTTTAATTTGAAAACTGCAGGAGCTTCAAACCAGCACTAGGAGACAGACTGAGAAAGCAGAGATAAAGATACACAGCGAACAGTTCCCTTCGTGCAATTTGAACGAACGTCCCTACACATGCTCAGATCTGAGAGATAAGTGTGTATGAAAGCCGCCCTTCAGCTAGCTTGTTCTGAAAACATGGATTCTTTTCAATTGCAAACTGCAATCCTTACATATATATGGGGAGGTCTAGCTTCCAAAAGTTTTTAAAGTGAAAAATAAAGGAAGTTCAAACCGGCAATAGGAAACAGACTCGTACCCAGAGTAAATGTTTCCCCTGAATCCTGTTCCCTTTATTGAAGATGAACGAACGTCTCTCCAGATGCTCTGTTCTGAGATTTAAGTGTGTTTGAAAGCCATCTTTCACGTAGCTTGTTTTTAGCACATAGCTATTTACATTTGACAATTACACGGCAAACATAAATAAGGGGTGGTAGTAGTTCCAGCTCGCTTTTAGTGAAAACTACAGGAACTGCAAATAAGCACTAGGAAACAGACTGAGATACCAGAGTAAAAGTATCACCTGCAACCCTTTCCATTTTTACCAGTTGAAAGATAGTCTCTCCACATGCTTATTTCTGAGAAATAAGTGTCTGTGCAATCTGTCCTTTAACTAAATTTTTGGGAAAACATATTTTCTTTTCAGTAGCAAACTACACTCCATAAATATATATGGGGATGTGTTAGCCACAATCGTTTTTCAATGAAAACTGCAGGAAATTGAAACCGGCACTAGGAAACACAATGAGAAAAAAGAGTAAAAATTTCCCCTGAAAACAAATCCATTTGTGCTAGATGAACGAACGTCTCTCCACATGCTCAGTTCTGTGAGAAAACTGTGTGGGAAAGCCGTCCTTCACCTAGCATGTTGGGAACAGAAAGTTTCTTTTAATTTGCAAATTACAATCCATACATTTATACGGGGTGGTAATAACTCCACCTCGGTTTTTCAGTGAGAACTGCAGGAAATTCAAACTGGTGCTAGGAAACATTCTGAGAAACCAGAGTGAAAGTTTCCAATGCAAAATTTTCCCTTTTGTTCAAGATGAACAAATGTCACTCCACATGCTATGTTGTTAGAGATAACTAGGATTGAAAGCCGTCCTTCACCTAGATTGCTGGGAACACACAGTTTTTACATTTGCCAAATACACTGCACTCATATATAAGGGGTGCTACTAGCTCCAACTCGAATTTCCAGTGAAAACCTAAGAATTTCAAATCTGCACTAAGAAACAGACTGAGAAACCCGGGTAAAATTTCCCCTGCAAACCTTTCCATTTTTGCCAGTAGTATGAAGGTCTCTCCACATGCTCAGTTCTCAGAGATAAGTGTCTGTGAAAGCCTTCCTTCAAATAGATTGTTGGAAACACAAAGAATATTTTCAGTTGCAAACAACACTGCATAAATAAATATGGGGAAGTTCTTGCTTCAACTCGGTTTTATGGTGTAAATGGCAGGAACTTCAAACCGGCAATGGGAAACAGACTGAGAAACCAGAGAAAAAGTTTCTCATAGAACCACTACCCTACCTGCAAGAAGAACGAACCTCTCTCCAAATGCTCATTTCTGAGAGATATCTGTGTGTGAAAACCATCCTTCACATAGCTTGTTGGGAACACATTTCCTATTCATTTGCCAATTAAACTCCATACATATATATGGGGAGGTACTAGTTTCAACTCTGTTTTACAGTGAAACATGGAGAAAATTCCAACCAGCAGTAGGAAACTAAATGATAAACCAGAGTAAAATTTTCCCTGCAAAACTTTCCTTTTGTGCCAGAAGAACGTATGTCTCTCCACATGTTAAGATCTGAGAGATAACGGTGTGTGAAACCATCCTTAAACTTCCTTGAAATGAACAAATTTTTCTCTACATTTGCAAAATATATTCCGTACATATATATGAGGATGTACTATCTCCACCTCGGTTTTACTGTGAAAACTGCAGGAACTTCAAAAATGCACTAGGAAACACAATAAGAATCCAGAGTTAATGTTTCTACTGCAACCCGTTCCCTTTATGCAAGATGAATGAACTTATCTCCACATTATCAGTTCTGAGAGATAAGTGTGTGTGTAAGCCGTCCTTCACCTAGCTTGTTTTGAACACAATTTCTTTTCAGTTAAAAACTACACTCCATATATATATATGCGCAGGTACATGCTCCAACATGGTTTTATAGTGAAAATTGCAGGAAATTCAAACCTGCAATTGAAAGGAGACTGAGAAAAAAAGTAAAAGTTCCTCCTGCAACATTTCCCTTTGTCAAGAGAAACGGACATCTCTCCATATGCTTATTTCTGAGTGAAAATTGTGTTTGAAATCCATCCTTCACCTGGCTTGTTAGGAACACAAAGTTTATTTTCTGTTGCAAACTACAATCCATACATGTATTTCGGGATGTCTAGCTCGAACATGGTTTTAAAGTGAAAAATGCAGGAACATCAAACCATCACTAGGAAACAGACTAAGTTACCACAGTAAAAGTTTCCCCTGAAAGCCATTCCCTTTGTGCAAGTTTAAGAAACCTCTCTCCACATGCTCAGGTTTGAGCGAAAAGTGTGTGTGAAACCTTCCTTCCAATAGCTTGATGGGAAAACAGAGTTTTTTTTATTTCCCAAATACACTGCATTCATATATATAGGGAGGTACTAGCTCCAACTAGGTTTTCCCGAGAAAACTGCAGGAAATTCAAATCAGCGTTTGGAAACAGATAGAAATACCAGAGCAGAAGTTTCTCCTGCCACCATTTCCCTATG
This sequence comes from Camelus dromedarius, assembly GCF_036321535.1. NCBI lineage: Eukaryota > Metazoa > Chordata > Mammalia > Artiodactyla > Camelidae > Camelus > Camelus dromedarius. The sequence goes on along the minus strand of NC_087473.1, from coordinate 8,493,625 downwards.
TGCCAGATGAACAAACGTCTGTCCTCATGCTCAGTTGTGAAGGGATTTATGTGTGTTAAAGCCATCCTTCTCCTTGCTTGTTGGGAACACAAAGATTTTTATGTTGTAAATTACACTCCATTCTTATATAAGTGAGGTACATGCTCACTTATTTTTTTTTGTTTTACACTGGAAAATGCTTGAACTTCAAACCGGCACTAGGAAACAGACTGAGAAATCAGAGTAAATGTTTCCCTGCAAACCTTTCCATTTGTGCAAGATGAAAGAAAGTATCTCCACATGCTCAGTACTTATAGGTAATTGTGTTTCAGTGCCGTTTTTCACCTTGCTTGTTGAGCACACAAATTTCCTTTTCAGTTGCAAACAACACTCCATATATATATATATATTTGGATGTACCAGCTACAACTCGGTTTTCCAGTGATTACTGCAGAAATTTTAAACCGGCCCTAAGAAAAAGACTGAGAAAATCACGTGAAAATTTCAACTGCAAACCGCTCCCTTTTTGCTAGATGAACGATCATGTCTCCACATTCCCATTTCCGAGAGATAAGTGAGTGCGAATCACAACTTGAGCTATCTTGTTGGGAACACAAAGTTTCTTTTCAGCTGCAAACAGTCCATACATATATATTGGGAGGTTGTTGATTGAAATCGGTGTTACATTGAAAATTTCAAGAATCTCAAACCGGCACTAAGAAAGGGACTGAGATATCAGAGTGTGAGTTTCTCCTGCAACCGAAACATTGGTGCTAGATGAACGAACGACTCTCCACATGCTCAGATCTGAGAGATAAGTGTGTGTGAAAGCCGTCTTTCAGCTATCCTGTTGGTAACTCAAAGATTTTTTCACTTGAAAACTACACTCCATATATATATAAGGGGTTATACAAGCTCCAAATCGATTTTGACGTTTCTCCACAAGCTCAGTTCTGAGAGAAAAATTTGTGTGAAAGCCGTCCTTCACCTAGCTTGTTGGGAACACAAAGATTTTTTTCACTTGCAAACTACACTCCATATATATATATAAAGTGTGGTAAAAGCTCCAAAACTGTTTTAAATTGATAACTACAGGTTATTCAAACCAGCACTAAGAAAAACACTGAGAAACAACAGTAAAAGTTTCCCTGCAAATATTTCCCTTTGTGCTAGATAAACAAACGTCTCTCCACATCCTCAGTTCTCAGAGATAAGTGTCTGTGAAAGCCGACTTTCAGCTATCTTGTTGGGAACACTAAGAATCTTTTCAGTTGCAAAGAACATTCCATACATATATGATGTTTGGTACATGTTTTAACTCGGTTTTACAGGGTAAACGGCAGGAACTTCAAACCGGCAATGGGAAACAGACTGAGGAACCAGAGTAAAAGTTTCCCTAGGACCAATTCCCTATGGTCCAGACGAATGAACCCCTCTCCACATGCTAAGTTCTGAAAGATAATTGTGTGTGAAAGCCGTCATTCACCCAGGTTGTTGGGAACACAATTACTATTCATTTGCAAATTTCACTCCATACATTATATGGGGAGGTGCTAACTTCAAATCTTTTTAACAGTGAAACATAGAGGAAAGTCAAACCGTCAGTAGGAATCAGACAAATAAACATGAGAAGAATTTTCCATGCAACAATTTCCCTTTGTGTCAGATGAACGAACGTCTCTCCACATGCTAAGTTCTGAGAGATAAGAGTGTGTGAAAGCCAACCTTCACATAAATTGTCGAGAACAAATAGATTCTCTTCAATTGCAATCTACAATCCGTACATATATTTGGGGATGTAATATCTCAACATCGGTTTTAATTTGAAAACTGCAGGAGCTTCAAACCGGCACTAGGAGACAGACTGAGAAAGCAGAGATAAAGATACACAGCGAACAGTTCCCTTCGTGCAATTTGAACGAACGTCCCTACACATGCTCAGATCTGAGAGATAAGTGTGTATGAAAGCCGCCCTTCAGCTAGCTTGTTCTGAAAACATGGATTCTTTTCAATTGCAAACTGCAATCCTTACATATATATGGGGAGGTCTAGCTTCCAAAAGGTTTTAAAGTGAAAAATGAAGGAAGTTCAAACCGGCAATAGGAAACAGACTCGTACCCAGAGTAAATGTTTCCCCTGAATCCTGTTCCCTTCATTGAAGATGAACGAACGTCTCTCCAGATGCTCTGTTCTGAGATTTAAGTGTGTTTGAAAGCCATCCTTCTCGTAGCTTGTTTTTAGCACATAGCTATTTACATTTGACAATTACACGGCAAACATAAATAAGGGGTGGTAGTAGTTCCAGCTCGCTTTTAGTGAAAACTACAGAAACTGAAAATAAGCACTAGGAAACAGACTGAGATACCAGAGTAAAAGTATCACCTGCAACCCTTTCCATTTTTACCAGTTGAAAGATAGTCTCTCCACATGCTTATTTCTGAGAAATAAGTGTCTGTGCAATCTGTCCTTTAACTAAATTTTTGGGAAAACATATTTTCTTTTCAGTAGCAAACTACACTCCATAAATATATATGGGGATGTGTTAGCCACAATCGTTTTTCAATGAAAACTGCAGGAAATTGAAACCGGCACTAGGAAACACAATGAGAAAAAAGAGTAAAAATTTCCCCTGAAAACAAATCCATTTGTGCTAGATGAACGAACGTCTCTCCACATGCTCAGTTCTGTGAGAAAACTGTGTGGGAAAGCCGTCCTTCACCTAGCATGTTGGGAACAGAAAGTTTCTTTTAATTTGCAAATTACAATCCATACATTTATACGGGGTGGTAATAACTCCACCTCGGTTTTTCAGTGAGAACTGCAGGAAATTCAAACTGGTGCTAGGAAACATTCTGAGAAACCAGAGTGAAAGTTTCCAATGCAAAATTTTCCCTTTTGTTCAAGATGAACAAATGTCACTCCACATGCTATGTTGTTAGAGATAACTAGGATTGAAAGCCGTCCTTCACCTAGATTGCTGGGAACACACAGTTTTTACATTTGCCAAATACACTGCACTCATATATAAGGGGTGCTACTAGCTCCAACTCGAATTTCCAGTGAAAACCTAAGAATTTCAAATCTGCACTAAGAAACAGACTGAGAAACCCGGGTAAAATTTCCCCTGCAAACCTTTCCATTTTTGCCAGTAGTATGAAGGTCTCTCCACATGCTCAGTTCTCAGAGATAAGTGTCTGTGAAAGCCTTCCTTCAAATAGATTGTTGGAAACACAAAGAATATTTTCAGTTGCAAACAACACTGCATAAATAAATATGGGGAAGTTCTTGCTTCAACTCGGTTTTATGGTGTAAATGGCAGGAACTTCAAACCGGCAATGGGAAACAGACTGAGAAACCAGAGAAAAAGTTTCTCATAGAACCACTACCCTACCTGCAAGAAGAACGAACCTCTCTCCAAATGCTCATTTCTGAGAGATATCTGTGTGTGAAAACCATCCTTCACATAGCTTGTTGGGAACACATTTCCTATTCATTTGCCAATTAAACTCCATACATATATATGGGGAGGTACTAGTTTCAACTCTGTTTTACAGTGAAACATGGAGAAAATTCCAACCAGCAGTAGGAAACTAAATGATAAACCAGAGTAAAATTTTCCCTGCAAAACTTTCCTTTTGTGCCAGAAGAACGTATGTCTCTCCACATGTTAAGATCTGAGAGATAACGGTGTGTGAAAACATCCTTAAAATTCCTTGAAATGAACAAATTTTTCTCTACATTTGCAAAATATATTCCGTACATATATATGAGGATGTACTATCTCCACCTCGGTTTTACTGTGAAAACTGCACGAACTTCAAAAATGCACTAGGAAACACAATAAGAATCCAGAGTTAATGTTTCTACTGCAACCCGTTCCCTTTATGCAAGATGAATGAACTTATTTCCACATTCTCAGTTCTGAGAGTTAAGTGTGTGTGTAAGCCGTCCTTCACCTAGCTTGTTTTGAACACAATTTCTTTTCAGTTAAAAACTACACTCCATACATATATATGCGCAGGTACATGCTCCAACATGGTTTTATAGTGAAAATTGCAGGAAATTCAAACCTGCAATTGAAAGGAGACTGAGAAAAAAAGTAAAAGTTCCTCCTGCAACATTTCCCTTTGTCAAGAGAAACGGACATCTCTCCATATGCTTATTTCTGAGTGAAAATTGTGTTTGAAATCCATCCTTCACCTGGCTTGTTAGGAACACAAAGTTTATTTTCTGTTGCAAACTACAATCCATACATGTATTTCGGGATGTCTAGCTCGAACATGGTTTTAAAGTGAAAAATGCAGGAACATCAAACCATCACTAGGAAACAGACTAAGTTACCACAGTAAAAGTTTCCCCTGAAAGCCATTCCCATTGTGCAAGTTTTAGAAACCTCTCTCCACATGCTCAGGTTTGAGCGATAAGTGTGTGTGAAACCTTCCTTCCAATAGCTTGATGGGAAAACAGAGTTTTTTTTATTTCCCAAATACACTGCATTCATATATATAGGGAGGTACTAGCTCCAACTAGGTTTTCCCGAGAAAACTGCAGGAAATTCAAATCAGCGTTTGGAAACAGATAGAAATACCAGAGCAGAAGTTTCTCCTGCCACCATTTCCCTATGTGCCAGATGAACGAACGTCTGTCCTCATGCTCATTTGTGAAGGGATTTATGTGTGTTAAAGCCATCCTTCTCCTTGTTTGTTGGGAACACAAAGATTTTTATGTTGTAAATTAGACTCCATTCTTATATAAGTGAGGTAAATGCTCACTTATTTTTTTTTGTTTTACACTGGAAAATGCTTGAACTTCAAACCGGCACTAGGAAACAGACTGAGAAATCAGAGTAAATGTTTCCCTGCAAACCTTTCCATTTGTGCAAGATGAAAGAAAGTCTCTCCACATGCTCAGTACTTATAGGTAATTGTGTTTCAGTGCCGTTTTTCACCTTGCTTGTTGAGCACACAAATTTCCTTTTCAGTTGCAAACAACACTCCATATATATATATATTTGGATGTACCAGCTACAACTCGGTTTTCCAGTGATTACTGCAGAAATATTAAACCGGCACTGAGAAACAGACCGAGAAAATCTCGTGAAAATTTCAACTGCAATCCGCTCCCTTTTTGCTAGATGAACGATCATCTCTCCACATTCGCAGTTCCGAGAGATAAGTGAGTGTGAATCCCAAATTCAGCTTTCTTATTGACAACACAAAGATTCTTTTCAGTTGCAATCAACAATCCATACATATATATGGGGAGTTTGTAGATTGAAATCGGTGTTACATTGAAAACTGTAAGAATCTCAAACCGGCACTAAGAAAGGGACTGAGATATCAGAGTATGAGTTACTCCTGCAACCGAAACATTTGTGCTAGATGAACGAACGTCTCTCCACATGCTCAGATCTGAGAGATAAGTGTGTGTGAAAGCCGACTTTCAGCTATCCTGTTGGGAACTCAAAGATTTTTTCACTTGCAAACTATATTCCATATATATATAAGTGGTGATACAAGCTTCAAAACGATTTTGACGTTTCTCCACAAGCTCAGTTCTGAAAGAAAAATTTGTGTGAAAGCCGTCCTTCACATAAATTGTTCGGAAAAAATGTTCTCTTCAATTGCAATCTACAATCTTTACACATATTAGGGGATGAAATATCTCCACCTCGGTTTAAATGGGAAAAATGCAGGAGCTTCAAGCCGACACTAGGAGACAGACTGAGAAACCAGAGATAAATTTTCCCAGTGACCAATTCCCTTCGTGCAAGTTGAACGAACGTTCCTACACATGCTCAGATCTGAGAGATAAGTGTGTATGAAAGCCGCCCTTCAGCTAGCTTGTTCTGAAAACATGGATTCTTTTCAATTGCAAACTGCATTCCTTACATATATATGGGGAGGTCTAGCTTCCAAAAGGTTTTAAAGTGAAAATGCAGGAAGTTCAAACTGGCAATAGGAAACAGACTGCGTACCCAGGGTAAATGTTTCCCCTGCATCACTTTCCCTTCATTGAAGATGAACGAACGTCTCTCCAGATGCTCAGTTCTGAGAGTTAATATCTGTGAAAGCCATCCTTCAAGTAGCTTGTTGTTAACACATAGCTTTTTACATTTGCCAATTACACGGCATACATTATTAAGGGGCGGTAGTAGTTCCAGCTCGGTTTTGCAGTGAAAACTACAGGAATTGCAAATACGCCCTAGGAAACAGACTGAGATACCAGAGTAAAAGTTTCACCTGCAACCCATTCCATTTTTATCACTTGAACGATTGTCTCTCCACATGCTTATTTCTGAGAATTAATGTCTGTGCAATCTGTCCTTCACCTAAATTTTTGGGAAAACATATTTTCTTTTCATTAGCAAACTTCACTCCATAAATATATATGGGGATGTGCTAGCCCCAATCGTTTTTTCATTGAAAATTGCAGGAAATTCAAACCGGCACTAGGAAACACAATGAGAAACCACAGTAAATATTTCCCCTGAGAACCGATCCTTTAGTGCTACATGAACGAACGTCTCTCCACATGGTCAGTTCTGTGAGAAAACTGTGTGGGAAAGCAGACCTTCACCTAGCATGTTGGGAACAGAAAGTTTCTTTTAATTTGCAAATTACAATCCATACATTTATACGGGGTGGTAATAACTCCTCCTCGGTTTTTCAGTGAGAAATGCAGGAATTTCTAACTAGTGCTATGAAACATTCTGAGAAACCAGAGTGAAAGTTTCCAATGCAAAATTTTCCTTTTGTTCAAGATGAACAATCGTCACTCCACATGCTATGTTGTTAGAGATAACTAGGATTGAAAGCCGTCCTTCACCTAGATTGTTGGGAGCACACAGTTTTTATATTTGCCAAATACACTGCACTCATATATAAGGGGTGCTACTAGCTCCAACTCGAATTTCCAGTGAAAACCTAGGAATTTCAAATCTGCACTAAGAAACACACTGAGAAACCCGGGTAAAATTTCCCCTGCAAACCTTTCCATTTTTCCAGTAGTATGAAGGTCTCTCCACATGCTCAGTTCTCAGAGATAAGTATCTGTGAAAACCTTCCTTCAAATAGATTGTTGGAAACACAAAGAATATTTTCAGTTGCAAACAACACTGCATAAATAAATATGGGGAAGTTCTTGCTTCAACTCGGTTTTATGGTGTAAATGGCAGGAACTTCAAACCGGCAATGGGAAACAGACTGAGAAACCAGAGAAAAAGTTTCTCATAGAACCACTACCCTACCTGCAAGAAGAACGAACCTCTCTCCAAATGCTCATTTCTGAGAGACATCTGTGTGTGAAAACCATCCTTCACATAGTTTGTTGGGAACACAGTTCCTATTCATTTGCCAATTACACTCCATAAATATATATGGGGAGGTACTAGTTTCAACTCTGTTTTACAGTGAAACATGGAGAAAATTCCAACCAGCAGTAGGAAACAAAATGATAAACCAGAGTAAAATTTTCCCTGCAAAACTTTCCTTTTGTGCCAGAAGAACGAATATCTCTCCACATGTTAAGATCTGAGAGATAACGGTGTGTGAATCCATCCTTAAACTTCCTTGAAATGAACAAATTTTTCTCTACCTTTGCAAACTACATTCCGTACATATATATGAGGATGTACTACCTCCACCTCGGTTTTACTGTGAAAACTGCAGGAACTTCAAAAATGCACTAGGAAACACAATAAGAATCCAGAGTTAATGTTTCTACTGCAACCCGTTCCCTTCGTGCAAGATGCATGAACTTTTCTCCACACGCTTTGTTCTGAGAGATAAGGGTGTGTGTAAGCCATCCTTCAACTAGCTTGTTTTGAACACAATTTCTTTTCAGTTAAAAACTACACTCCATACATATATATGCGCAGGTACTTGCTCCAACATGGTTTTATAGTGAAAATTGCAGGAAATTCAAACCTGCAATTGAAAACAGACTGAGAAAAAAAGTAAAAGTTCCTCCTGCAACATTTCCCTTTGTCAATAGAAACGGACATCTCTCAATATGCTTATTTCTGAGTGAAAATTGTGATTGAAATCCAACCTTCACCTGGCTTGTTAGGAACACAGAGTTTATTTTCTGTTGCAAACTACAATCCATACATGTATTTCGGGATGTCTAGCTCGAACATGGTTTTAAAGTGAAAAATGCAGGAACAACAAACCATCACTAGGAAACAGACTAAGTTACCAGAGTAAAATTTTCTCTGTAAGCCGTTCCCTTTGTGCAAGTTTAAGAAACCTCTCTCCACATGCTCAGTTTTGAGCGATAAGTGTGTGTGAAACCTTCCTTCCCCTAGCTTGATGGGAAAACAGAGTTTTTTTTATTTCCCAACTACACTGCATTCATATATATAGGGAGGTACTAGCTCCAACTAGGTTTTCCCGAGAAAAATGCAGGAAAATCAAATCAGCATTTGGAAACAGATAGAAATACCAGAGCAGATGTTTCTCCTGCCACCATTTCCCTATGTGCCAGATGAACGAACATCTGTCCTCATGCTCAGTTGTGAAGGGATATATGTGTGTTAAAGCCATCCTTCTCCTTGCGTGTTGGGAACACAAAGATTTTTATGTTGTAAATTACACTCCATTCATATATAAGTGAGGTACATGCTCCAACTTTATTTTACACTGGAAAATGCTTGAACTTCAAACCGGCACTAGGAAACAGACTAGGAAATCAGAGTAAATGTTTCCCTGCAACCCTTTCCATTTGTACAAGATGAAAGAAATTCTCTCCACATGCGCAGTTCTTATAGATAATTGTGTTTCAGTGCCGTTTTTCAACTTGCTTGTTGAGCAAAGTTCATTTTCAGTTGCAAACAAAACTCCATATATATATATATTTGGATGTACCTGCTACAACTCGGTTTTCCAATGAATACTGCAGAAATGTTAAACCGGCCCTAAGAAAAAGACTGAGAAAATCACGTGAAAATTTCAACTGCAATCCGCTCCCTTTTTGCTAGATGAACGATCATCTCTCCACATTTGCAGTTCTGAGAGATAAGTGAGTGTGAATCCCAAATTCAGCTTTCTTATTGAGAACACAAAGATTCTTTTCAGCTGCAAACAACAATCCATACATATATATGGGGAGTTTGTAGATTGAAATCGGTGTTACATTGAAAACTGCAAGAATCTCAAACCGGCACTAAGAAAGGGACTGAGATATCAGAGTATGAGTTTCTCCTGCAAATGTAACATTTGTGCTAGATGAACGAACGACTCTCCACATGCTCAGATCTGAGAGATAAGTGTGAGTGAAAGCCGAATTTCAGCTATCCTGTTGGGAACTCAAAGATTTTTTCACTTGCAAACTACATTCCATATATATATAAAGGGTGATACAAGAACCAAAACGATTTTGACGTTTCTCCACAAGCTCAGTTCTGAAAGAAAAATTTGTGTGAAAGCCGTCCTTCACTTAGCTTGTTGGGAACACAAAGATTTTTTTCACTTGCAAACTACACTCTATATATTTATAAAGGGTGGTAAAACTCCAAAACGGTTTTACAGTGATAACTACAGGAAATTCAAACAGGCACAATGAAACACACTGAGAAACAACAGTAAAAGATTCCCCTGCAACACGTTCCTTTTGTGCTAGATAAACAAACGTCTCTCCACATCCTCAGTTCTCAGACATAAGTGTCTGTGAAAGCCGACCTTCAGCTCTCTTGTTGGGAACCATAAGAATCTTTTCTGTTGCAAACAACATTCCATATATATATGAGGTGTGGTACATGTTTCAACTCGGTTTTAAAGGGATAACGGCAGGAACTTCAAACCGGCAATGGGAAACAGACTGAGAAACCAGAGTAAAAGTTTCCCTTAGGACCAATTCCCTATGGTCCAGACGAATGATCCCCTCTCCACATGCTCAGTTTTGAGAGATAATTGTGTGTGTAAGCCATCCTTCACCTAGATTGTTGGGAACGCAATTACTATTCAGTTGCAAATTTCACTCCATACATTATATGGGGAAGTGCTAAATTCAATACTTTTTAACAGGGAAACCTAGAGGAAAGTCAAACCGACAGTAGGAAACAGACAGATAAACAGGAGAAGAATATTCCATACAACCGTTTCCCTTTGTTTCAGATGAACGAACATCTCTCCACATGCTAAGTTCTGATAGATAAGAGTGTGTGAAAGCCATCCTTCACATAAATTGTTCGGAAAAAATGTTCTCTTCAATTGCAATCTACAATCTTACACATATTAGGGGATGAAATATCTCCAGCTCGGTTTAAATGTGAAAACTGCAGGGGCTTCAAACCGGCACTAGGAGACAAACTGAGAAACCAGAGATAAATTTTCCCAGTGACCAATTCCCTTCGTGCAAGTTGAACGAACTTTCCTACACATGCTCAGATCTGAGAGATAAGTGTGTATGAAAGCCGACCTTCAGCTAGCTTGTTCTGAAAACATGGATTCTTTTCAATTGCAAACTGAAATTTTTACATATATATGGGGAGGTCTAGCTTCCAAAAGGTTTTAAAGTGAAAATGCAGGAAGTTCAAACTGGCAATAGGAAACAGGCTGCGTACCCATGGTAAATGTTTCCCCTGCATCCACTTCCCTTCATTGAAGATGAAGGAACGTCTCTCCAGATGCTCAGTTCTGAGAGATAAGTGTGTGTGAAAGCCTTCCTTCACGTAGCTTGTTCTTAACACATAGCTTTTTACATTTGCCAATTACACGGCTTACATATATAACTGGCGGTAATAGTCCCAGCTCGGTTTTCCTGAGAAAACTACAGGAACTGCAAATAAGCCCTAGGAAACAGACTGAGATACCAGAGTAAAAGTTTCACCTGCAACCCGTTCCATTTTTACCACTTGAACGATTGTCTCTCCACATGCTTTTTTCTGAGAAATAAGTGTCTGTGCAATCTGTCCTTCACCTAAATTTTTGGGAAAAAAAATTTTCTTTTCAGTAGCAAACTACACTCCATAAATATATATGGGGATGTGCTAGCCCCAATCGTTTTTTCAATGAAAATTGCAGGAAATTCAAACCGGCACTAGGAACCACAATGAGAAACCACAGTAAATATTTCCCTGAGAACCGATCCATTAGTGCTACATGAACGAACGTCTCACCACATGCTCAGTTCTGTGAGAAAACTCTGTGGGAAAGCCGTCCTTCACCTAGCTTGTTGGGAACAGAAAGTTTCTTTTAATTTGCAAATTACAATCCATACATTTATACAGGGTGGTAATAACTCCACCTCGGTTTTGCATTGAGAACTGCAGGAAATTCAAACTGGAGCTAGGAAACATTCTGAGAAACCAGAGTGAAAGTTTCCCCTGCAAAACATTCCCTTTTGTTCAAGATGAAGAAATGTCACTCCACTTGCTATGTTGTTAGAGATAACTGGGATTGAAAGCCGTCCTTCACCTAGATTGTTGGTAACACATAGTTTTTACATTTGCCAAATAACCTGCACTCATATATAAGGGGTGCTATTGGCTCCAACTCGATTTTCCAGTGAAAACCTAGGAATTTCAAATCTGCACTAAGAAACAAACTGAGAAACCAGGGTAAAATTTCCCCCTCAAATCTTTCCATTTTTGGCAGAAGAATGAACGTCTCTCCACATGCTCAGTTCTCAGAGATAAGTGTATGTGAAAGCCTTCTTCACGTAGATTGTTGGAAACACAAAGAATCTTTTCACTTGCAAACAACACTGCATAAATATATATGGGAAGGTTATTGCTTCAACACGGTTTTATGTTGTAAACGGCAGGAACTTCAAACCGGCAATGGGAAAGAGACTGAGAAACCAGAGCAAAAGTATCTCTTAGAACCAGTACCTTATCTGCAAGAAGAACGAACCTCTCTCCAAATGCTCATTTCTGAGCGACTTCTGTGTGTTTAAACCATCTTTCTCATAGCTTGTTGGGAACACAGTTTCTATTCATTTGCCAATTACATTCCATACATATATATGGGGAGGTACTATTTCCAACTCTGCTTTACAGTGAAACATGGAGAAACTTCCAACCATCAGTAGGAAACAAAATGTTAAACCAGAGTAAAATTTTCCCTACAACACTTTCCTTTTGTGCCAGAAGAACGAATGTCTCTCCACATGTTAAGTTCTGAGAGATAACACTGTGTGAAACCATCCTTCAAATACCTTGTAGTGAACAAAAATTTTCTCTACCTTTGCAAACTACATTCCGTACATATATATGAGGATGTACTACCTCCAACTCGGTTTTACTGTGAAAACTGAAGGAACTTCAAAAATGCACTAGGAAACACAATAAGAAACCAGAGTTATTGTTTTCCTGCATCCCGTTACCTTCATGCAAGATGAATGAAATTATTTCCACATGCTCTGTTCTGAGAGATAAGTGTGTGTGTATGCCGTCCTTCACCTAGCTTGTAGGGAACAAAATTTCTTTTCAGTTACAAACTACACTCCATACATATATATGTGCAGGTACATGCTCCAACATTGTTTTATAGTGAAAAATGCAGGAACTTCAAACCGGCACTTGAAAACTGAATGAGAAACAAAAGTAAAAGTTTCTCCTGCAACATTTTCCCTTTGTCACACAGAAACGGACATCTCTAGACATGCATAATTCTGAGAGAAAATTGTGATTGAAATCCATCCTTCACCTTGTTTGTTTGGAACACAAAGTTTATTTTCTGTTACAAACTACAATCCATATATGTATTTCAGGAAGTCTAGCTCGAACTTGATTTTAAAATGAAAAATGCAGGAACATCAAACCATCACTAGGAAACAGGCTTATTTACTAGAGTAAAATTCCCCTGCAAACGGTTCACTTTGTGCAAGTTTAAGAAACCTCTCTCCACATGCTCAGTTTTGTGCGATGTGTGTGTGAAAGCATTCCTTCCCCTAGCTTGATGGGAACACAGAGTTTTTTTAATTCCCAACTACACTGCATTCATATATAAGGGGAGGTACTAGCTCCAACTAGGTTTTCCCGTGAAAACTGCAGGAAATTCAAATCACTGTTTGAAACCAATAGAAATACCAGAGCAGAAGTTTTTCCTGCCACCATTTCCCTATGAGCCAGATGAATGAACGTCTGTCCTCATGCTCATTTGTGAAGAGATATATGTGTGTGAAAGCCATCCTTCACCTAGCTTGTTGGGAACACAAAGATTTGTATGTTGTAAATTACACTCCATACATATATAAGGGAGGTACAACCTCCAACTCTATTTTACTCTGGAAACTGCTTGAACATCAAACCGGCACTAGGAAACAGAATGAGAATACAGAGTAAATGTTTCCCTGCAAACCTTTCCATTTGTGCAAGATAAAAGAAAGTCTCTCCACATGCTCAGTTTTTATACGTAATTGTGTTTCAGTGCCGTTTTTCACCTTGCTTGTTGAGCACACAAATTTCATTTTCAGTTGCAAACCACACTCCATATATATATATATATGGATGTACCAGCTACAACTCGGTTTTCCACAGAATACTGCAGATATTTTATACCGGCCCTAAGAAAAAGACTGAGAAAATCACGTGAAAATTTCAACTACAAACCGCTAAATTTTTGCTAGATGAACTATCATCTCTCCACATTCCCAGTTCTGAGATATAAGTGAGTGTGAATCCCAACTTCAGCTATCTTGTTGGGAACACAAAGATTCTTTTCAGCTGCAAACAACAATCCATACATATATGTGGGGAGGTTGATGATTGAAATCGTTGTTACATTGAAAACTGCAAGAATTTCAAACCGGCACTAAGAAATGGACTGAGATGTCAGAGTATGAGTTTCTCCTGCAACCGAAACATTAGTGCTAGATAAACGAACGTCTCTCCAAATGCTCAGATCTGAGTGATAAGTGTGTGTGAAAGCCGACTTTCAGTTTTTCTGTTGGGAACTCAAAGATTTTTTCACTTGCAAACTATATTCCATATATATATAAGTGGTGATACAAGCTTCAAAACGATTTTGACGTTTCTCCACAAGCTCAGTTCTGAAAGAAAAATTTGTGTGAAAGCCGTCCTTCACATAAATTGTTCGGAAAAAATGTTCTCTTCAATTGCAATCTACAATCTTTACACATATTAGGGGATGAAATATCTCCACCTCGGTTTAAATGGGAAAAATGCAGGAGCTTCAAGCCGACACTAGGAGACAGACTGAGAAACCAGAGATAAATTTTCCCAGTGACCAATTCCCTTCGTGCAAGTTGAACGAACGTTCCTACACATGCTCAGATCTGAGAGATAAGTGTGTATGAAAGCCGCCCTTCAGCTAGCTTGTTCTGAAAACATGGATTCTTTTCAATTGCAAACTGCATTCCTTACATATATATGGGGAGGTCTAGCTTCCAAAAGGTTTTAAAGTGAAAATGCAGGAAGTTCAAACTGGCAATAGGAAACAGACTGCGTACCCAGGGTAAATGTTTCCCCTGCATCACTTTCCCTTCATTGAAGATGAACGAACGTCTCTCCAGATGCTCAGTTCTGAGAGTTAATATCTGTGAAAGCCATCCTTCAAGTAGCTTGTTGTTAACACATAGCTTTTTACATTTGCCAATTACACGGCATACATTATTAAGGGGCGGTAGTAGTTCCAGCTCGGTTTTGCAGTGAAAACTACAGGAATTGCAAATACGCCCTAGGAAACAGACTGAGATACCAGAGTAAAAGTTTCACCTGCAACCCATTCCATTTTTATCACTTGAACGATTGTCTCTCCACATGCTTATTTCTGAGAATTAATGTCTGTGCAATCTGTCCTTCACCTAAATTTTTGGGAAAACATATTTTCTTTTCATTAGCAAACTTCACTCCATAAATATATATGGGGATGTGCTAGCCCCAATCGTTTTTTCATTGAAAATTGCAGGAAATTCAAACCGGCACTAGGAAACACAATGAGAAACCACAGTAAATATTTCCCCTGAGAACCGATCCTTTAGTGCTACATGAACGAACGTCTCTCCACATGGTCAGTTCTGTGAGAAAACTGTGTGGGAAAGCAGACCTTCACCTAGCATGTTGGGAACAGAAAGTTTCTTTTAATTTGCAAATTACAATCCATACATTTATACGGGGTGGTAATAACTCCTCCTCGGTTTTTCAGTGAGAAATGCAGGAATTTCTAACTAGTGCTATGAAACATTCTGAGAAACCAGAGTGAAAGTTTCCAATGCAAAATTTTCCTTTTGTTCAAGATGAACAATCGTCACTCCACATGCTATGTTGTTAGAGATAACTAGGATTGAAAGCCGTCCTTCACCTAGATTGTTGGGAGCACACAGTTTTTATATTTGCCAAATACACTGCACTCATATATAAGGGGTGCTACTAGCTCCAACTCGAATTTCCAGTGAAAACCTAGGAATTTCAAATCTGCACTAAGAAACACACTGAGAAACCCGGGTAAAATTTCCCCTGCAAACCTTTCCATTTTTCCAGTAGTATGAAGGTCTCTCCACATGCTCAGTTCTCAGAGATAAGTATCTGTGAAAACCTTCCTTCAAATAGATTGTTGGAAACACAAAGAATATTTTCAGTTGCAAACAACACTGCATAAATAAATATGGGGAAGTTCTTGCTTCAACTCGGTTTTATGGTGTAAATGGCAGGAACTTCAAACCGGCAATGGGAAACAGACTGAGAAACCAGAGAAAAAGTTTCTCATAGAACCACTACCCTACCTGCAAGAAGAACGAACCTCTCTCCAAATGCTCATTTCTGAGAGACATCTGTGTGTGAAAACCATCCTTCACATAGTTTGTTGGGAACACAGTTCCTATTCATTTGCCAATTACACTCCATAAATATATATGGGGAGGTACTAGTTTCAACTCTGTTTTACAGTGAAACATGGAGAAAATTCCAACCAGCAGTAGGAAACAAAATGATAAACCAGAGTAAAATTTTCCCTGCAAAACTTTCCTTTTGTGCCAGAAGAACGAATATCTCTCCACATGTTAAGATCTGAGAGATAACGGTGTGTGAATCCATCCTTAAACTTCCTTGAAATGAACAAATTTTTCTCTACCTTTGCAAACTACATTCCGTACATATATATGAGGATGTACTATCTCCACCTCGGTTTTACTGTGAAAACTGCAGGAACTTCAAAAATGCACTAGGAAACACAATAAGAATCCAGAGTTAATGTTTCTACTGCAACCCGTTCCCTTCGTGCAAGATGCATGAACTTTTCTCCACACGCTTTGTTCTGAGAGATAAGGGTGTGTGTAAGCCGTCCTTCAACTAGCTTGTTTTGAACACAATTTCTTTTCAGTTAAAAACTACACTCCATACATATATATGCGCAGGTACTTGCTCCAACATGGTTTTATAGTGAAAATTGCAGGAAATTCAAACCTGCAATTGAAAACAGACTGAGAAAAAAAGTAAAAGTTCCTCCTGCAACATTTCCCTTTGTCAATAGAAACGGACATCTCTCAATATGCTTATTTCTGAGTGAAAATTGTGATTGAAATCCAACCTTCACCTGGCTTGTTAGGAACACAAAGTTTATTTTCTGTTGCAAACTACAATCCATACATGTATTTCGGGATGTCTAGCTCGAACATGGTTTTAAAGTGAAAAATGCAGGAACAACAAACCATCACTAGGAAACAGACTAAGTTACCAGAGTAAAATTTTCTCTGTAAGCCGTTCCCTTTGTGCAAGTTTAAGAAACCTCTCTCCACATGCTCAGTTTTGAGCGATAAGTGTGTGTGAAACCTTCCTTCCCCTAGCTTGATGGGAAAACAGAGTTTTTTTTATTTCCCAACTACACTGCATTCATATATATAGGGAGGTACTAGCTCCAACTAGGTTTTCCCGAGAAAAATGCAGGAAAATCAAATCAGCATTTGGAAACAGATAGAAATACCAGAGCAGATGTTTCTCCTGCCACCATTTCCCTATGTGCCAGATGAACGAACATCTGTCCTCATGCTCAGTTGTGAAGGGATATATGTGTGTTAAAGCCATCCTTCTCCTTGCGTGTTGGGAACACAAAGATTTTTATGTTGTAAATTACACTCCATTCATATATAAGTGAGGTACATGCTCCAACTTTATTTTACACTGGAAAATGCTTGAACTTCAAACCGGCACTAGGAAACAGACTAGGAAATCAGAGTAAATGTTTCCCTGCAACCCTTTCCATTTGTACAAGATGAAAGAAATTCTCTCCACATGCGCAGTTCTTATAGATAATTGTGTTTCAGTGCCGTTTTTCAACTTGCTTGTTGAGCAAAGTTCATTTTCAGTTGCAAACAAAACTCCATATATATATATATTTGGATGTACCTGCTACAACTCGGTTTTCCAATGAATACTGCAGAAATGTTAAACCGGCCCTAAGAAAAAGACTGAGAAAATCACGTGAAAATTTCAACTGCAATCCGCTCCCTTTTTGCTAGATGAACGATCATCTCTCCACATTTGCAGTTCTGAGAGATAAGTGAGTGTGAATCCCAAATTCAGCTTTCTTATTGAGAACACAAAGATTCTTTTCAGCTGCAAACAACAATCCATACATATATATGGGGAGTTTGTAGATTGAAATCGGTGTTACATTGAAAACTGCAAGAATCTCAAACCGGCACTAAGAAAGGGACTGAGATATCAGAGTATGAGTTTCTCCTGCAAATGTAACATTTGTGCTAGATGAACGAACGACTCTCCACATGCTCAGATCTGAGAGATAAGTGTGAGTGAAAGCCGAATTTCAGCTATCCTGTTGGGAACTCAAAGATTTTTTCACTTGCAAACTACATTCCATATATATATAAAGGGTGATACAAGAACCAAAACGATTTTGACGTTTCTCCACAAGCTCAGTTCTGAAAGAAAAATTTGTGTGAAAGCCGTCCTTCACTTAGCTTGTTGGGAACACAAAGATTTTTTTCACTTGCAAACTACACTCTATATATTTATAAAGGGTGGTAAAACTCCAAAACGGTTTTACAGTGATAACTACAGGAAATTCAAACAGGCACAATGAAACACACTGAGAAACAACAGTAAAAGATTCCCCTGCAACACGTTCCTTTTGTGCTAGATAAACAAACGTCTCTCCACATCCTCAGTTCTCAGACATAAGTGTCTGTGAAAGCCGACCTTCAGCTCTCTTGTTGGGAACCATAAGAATCTTTTCTGTTGCAAACAACATTCCATATATATATGAGGTGTGGTACATGTTTCAACTCGGTTTTAAAGGGATAACGGCAGGAACTTCAAACCGGCAATGGGAAACAGACTGAGAAACCAGAGTAAAAGTTTCCCTTAGGACCAATTCCCTATGGTCCAGACGAATGATCCCCTCTCCACATGCTCAGTTTTGAGAGATAATTGTGTGTGTAAGCCATCCTTCACCTAGATTGTTGGGAACGCAATTACTATTCAGTTGCAAATTTCACTCCATACATTATATGGGGAAGTGCTAAATTCAATACTTTTTAACAGGGAAACCTAGAGGAAAGTCAAACCGACAGTAGGAAACAGACAGATAAACAGGAGAAGAATATTCCATACAACCGTTTCCCTTTGTTTCAGATGAACGAACATCTCTCCACATGCTAAGTTCTGATAGATAAGAGTGTGTGAAAGCCATCCTTCACATAAATTGTTCGGAAAAAATGTTCTCTTCAATTGCAATCTACAATCTTACACATATTAGGGGATGAAATATCTCCAGCTCGGTTTAAATGTGAAAACTGCAGGGGCTTCAAACCGGCACTAGGAGACAAACTGAGAAACCAGAGATAAATTTTCCCAGTGACCAATTCCCTTCGTGCAAGTTGAACGAACTTTCCTACACATGCTCAGATCTGAGAGATAAGTGTGTATGAAAGCCGACCTTCAGCTAGCTTGTTCTGAAAACATGGATTCTTTTCAATTGCAAACTGAAATTTTTACATATATATGGGGAGGTCTAGCTTCCAAAAGGTTTTAAAGTGAAAATGCAGGAAGTTCAAACTGGCAATAGGAAACAGGCTGCGTACCCATGGTAAATGTTTCCCCTGCATCCACTTCCCTTCATTGAAGATGAAGGAACGTCTCTCCAGATGCTCAGTTCTGAGAGATAAGTGTGTGTGAAAGCCTTCCTTCACGTAGCTTGTTCTTAACACATAGCTTTTTACATTTGCCAATTACACGGCTTACATATATAACTGGCGGTAATAGTCCCAGCTCGGTTTTCCTGAGAAAACTACAGGAACTGCAAATAAGCCCTAGGAAACAGACTGAGATACCAGAGTAAAAGTTTCACCTGCAACCCGTTCCATTTTTACCACTTGAACGATTGTCTCTCCACATGCTTTTTTCTGAGAAATAAGTGTCTGTGCAATCTGTCCTTCACCTAAATTTTTGGGAAAAAAAATTTTCTTTTCAGTAGCAAACTACACTCCATAAATATATATGGGGATGTGCTAGCCCCAATCGTTTTTTCAATGAAAATTGCAGGAAATTCAAACCGGCACTAGGAACCACAATGAGAATCCACAGTAAATATTTCCCTGAGAACCGATCCATTAGTGCTACATGAACGAACGTCTCACCACATGCTCAGTTCTGTGAGAAAACTCTGTGGGAAAGCCGTCCTTCACCTAGCTTGTTGGGAACAGAAAGTTTCTTTTAATTTGCAAATTACAATCCATACATTTATACAGGGTGGTAATAACTCCACCTCGGTTTTGCATTGAGAACTGCAGGAAATTCAAACTGGAGCTAGGAAACATTCTGAGAAACCAGAGTGAAAGTTTCCCCTGCAAAACATTCCCTTTTGTTCAAGATGAAGAAATGTCACTCCACTTGCTATGTTGTTAGAGATAACTGGGATTGAAAGCCGTCCTTCACCTAGATTGTTGGTAACACATAGTTTTTACATTTGCCAAATAACCTGCACTCATATATAAGGGGTGCTATTGGCTCCAACTCGATTTTCCAGTGAAAACCTAGGAATTTCAAATCTGCACTAAGAAACAAACTGAGAAACCAGGGTAAAATTTCCCCCTCAAATCTTTCCATTTTTGGCAGAAGAATGAACGTCTCTCCACATGCTCAGTTCTCAGAGATAAGTGTATGTGAAAGCCTTCTTCACGTAGATTGTTGGAAACACAAAGAATCTTTTCACTTGCAAACAACACTGCATAAATATATATGGGAAGGTTATTGCTTCAACACGGTTTTATGTTGTAAACGGCAGGAACTTCAAACCGGCAATGGGAAAGAGACTGAGAAACCAGAGCAAAAGTATCTCTTAGAACCAGTACCTTATCTGCAAGAAGAACGAACCTCTCTCCAAATGCTCATTTCTGAGCGACTTCTGTGTGTTTAAACCATCTTTCTCATAGCTTGTTGGGAACACAGTTTCTATTCATTTGCCAATTACATTCCATACATATATATGGGGAGGTACTATTTCCAACTCTGCTTTACAGTGAAACATGGAGAAACTTCCAACCATCAGTAGGAAACAAAATGTTAAACCAGAGTAAAATTTTCCCTACAACACTTTCCTTTTGTGCCAGAAGAACGAATGTCTCTCCACATGTTAAGTTCTGAGAGATAACACTATGTGAAACCATCCTTCAAATACCTTGTAGTGAACAAAAATTTTCTCTACCTTTGCAAACTACATTCCGTACATATATATGAGGATGTACTACCTCCAACTCGGTTTTACTGTGAAAACTGAAGGAACTTCAAAAATGCACTAGGAAACACAATAAGAAACCAGAGTTATTGTTTTCCTGCATCCCGTTACCTTCATGCAAGATGAATGAAATTATTTCCACATGCTCTGTTCTGAGAGATAAGTGTGTGTGTATGCCGTCCTTCACCTAGCTTGTAGGGAACAAAATTTCTTTTCAGTTACAAACTACACTCCATACATATATATGTGCAGGTACATGCTCCAACATTGTTTTATAGTGAAAAATGCAGGAACTTCAAACCGGCACTTGAAAACTGAATGAGAAACAAAAGTAAAAGTTTCTCCTGCAACATTTTCCCTTTGTCACACAGGAACGGACATCTCTAGACATGCATAATTCTGAGAGAAAATTGTGATTGAAATCCATCCTTCACCTTGTTTGTTTGGAACACAAAGTTTATTTTCTGTTACAAACTACAATCCATATATGTATTTCAGGAAGTCTAGCTCGAACTTGATTTTAAAATGAAAAATGCAGGAACATCAAACCATCACTAGGAAACAGGCTTATTTACTAGAGTAAAATTCCCCTGCAAACGGTTCACTTTGTGCAAGTTTAAGAAACCTCTCTCCACATGCTCAGTTTTGTGCGATGTGTGTGTGAAAGCATTCCTTCCCCTAGCTTGATGGGAACACAGAGTTTTTTTAATTCCCAACTACACTGCATTCATATATAAGGGGAGGTACTAGCTCCAACTAGGTTTTCCCGTGAAAACTGCAGGAAATTCAAATCACTGTTTGAAACCAATAGAAATACCAGAGCAGAAGTTTTTCCTGCCACCATTTCCCTATGAGCCAGATGAATGAACGTCTGTCCTCATGCTCATTTGTGAAGAGATATATGTGTGTGAAAGCCATCCTTCACCTAGCTTGTTGGGACACAAAGATTTGTATGTTGTAAATTACACTCCATACATATATAAGGGAGGTACAACCTCCAACTCTATTTTACTCTGGAAACTGCTTGAACATCAAACCGGCACTAGGAAACAGAATGAGAATACAGAGTAAATGTTTCCCTGCAAACCTTTCCATTTGTGCAAGATAAAAGAAAGTCTCTCCACATGCTCAGTTTTTATACGTAATTGTGTTTCAGTGCCGTTTTTCACCTTGCTTGTTGAGCACACAAATTTCATTTTCAGTTGCAAACCACACTCCATATATATATATATATGGATGTACCAGCTACAACTCGGTTTTCCACAGAATACTGCAGATATTTTATACCGGCCCTAAGAAAAAGACTGAGAAAATCACGTGAAAATTTCAACTACAAACCGCTAAATTTTTGCTAGATGAACTATCATCTCTCCACATTCCCAGTTCTGAGATATAAGTGAGTGTGAATCCCAACTTCAGCTATCTTGTTGGGAACACAAAGATTCTTTTCAGCTGCAAACAACAATCCATACATATATGTGGGGAGGTTGATGATTGAAATCGTTGTTACATTGAAAACTGCAAGAATTTCAAACCGGCACTAAGAAATGGACTGAGATGTCAGAGTATGAGTTTCTCCTGCAACCGAAACATTAGTGCTAGATAAACGAACGTCTCTCCAAATGCTCAGATCTGAGTGATAAGTGTGTGTGAAAGCCGACTTTCAGTTTTTCTGTTGGGAACTCAAAGATTTTTTCACTTGCAAACTATATTCCATATATATATAAGTGGTGATACAAGCTTCAAAACGATTTTGACGTTTCTCCACAAGCTCAGTTCTGAAAGAAAAATTTGTGTGAAAGCCGTCCTTCACATAAATTGTTCGGAAAAAATGTTCTCTTCAATTGCAATCTACAATCTTTACACATATTAGGGGATGAAATATCTCCACCTCGGTTTAAATGGGAAAAATGCAGGAGCTTCAAGCCGACACTAGGAGACAGACTGAGAAACCAGAGATAAATTTTCCCAGTGACCAATTCCCTTCGTGCAAGTTGAACGAACGTTCCTACACATGCTCAGATCTGAGAGATAAGTGTGTATGAAAGCCGCCCTTCAGCTAGCTTGTTCTGAAAACATGGATTCTTTTCAATTGCAAACTGCATTCCTTACATATATATGGGGAGGTCTAGCTTCCAAAAGGTTTTAAAGTGAAAATGCAGGAAGTTCAAACTGGCAATAGGAAACAGACTGCGTACCCAGGGTAAATGTTTCCCCTGCATCACTTTCCCTTCATTGAAGATGAACGAACGTCTCTCCAGATGCTCAGTTCTGAGAGTTAATATCTGTGAAAGCCATCCTTCAAGTAGCTTGTTGTTAACACATAGCTTTTTACATTTGCCAATTACACGGCATACATTATTAAGGGGCGGTAGTAGTTCCAGCTCGGTTTTGCAGTGAAAACTACAGGAATTGCAAATACGCCCTAGGAAACAGACTGAGATACCAGAGTAAAAGTTTCACCTGCAACCCATTCCATTTTTATCACTTGAACGATTGTCTCTCCACATGCTTATTTCTGAGAATTAATGTCTGTGCAATCTGTCCTTCACCTAAATTTTTGGGAAAACATATTTTCTTTTCATTAGCAAACTTCACTCCATAAATATATATGGGGATGTGCTAGCCCCAATCGTTTTTTCATTGAAAATTGCAGGAAATTCAAACCGGCACTAGGAAACACAATGAGAAACCACAGTAAATATTTCCCCTGAGAACCGATCCTTTAGTGCTACATGAACGAACGTCTCTCCACATGGTCAGTTCTGTGAGAAAACTGTGTGGGAAAGCAGACCTTCACCTAGCATGTTGGGAACAGAAAGTTTCTTTTAATTTGCAAATTACAATCCATACATTTATACGGGGTGGTAATAACTCCTCCTCGGTTTTTCAGTGAGAAATGCAGGAATTTCTAACTAGTGCTATGAAACATTCTGAGAAACCAGAGTGAAAGTTTCCAATGCAAAATTTTCCTTTTGTTCAAGATGAACAATCGTCACTCCACATGCTATGTTGTTAGAGATAACTAGGATTGAAAGCCGTCCTTCACCTAGATTGTTGGGAGCACACAGTTTTTATATTTGCCAAATACACTGCACTCATATATAAGGGGTGCTACTAGCTCCAACTCGAATTTCCAGTGAAAACCTAGGAATTTCAAATCTGCACTAAGAAACACACTGAGAAACCCGGGTAAAATTTCCCCTGCAAACCTTTCCATTTTTCCAGTAGTATGAAGGTCTCTCCACATGCTCAGTTCTCAGAGATAAGTATCTGTGAAAACCTTCCTTCAAATAGATTGTTGGAAACACAAAGAATATTTTCAGTTGCAAACAACACTGCATAAATAAATATGGGGAAGTTCTTGCTTCAACTCGGTTTTATGGTGTAAATGGCAGGAACTTCAAACCGGCAATGGGAAACAGACTGAGAAACCAGAGAAAAAGTTTCTCATAGAACCACTACCCTACCTGCAAGAAGAACGAACCTCTCTCCAAATGCTCATTTCTGAGAGACATCTGTGTGTGAAAACCATCCTTCACATAGTTTGTTGGGAACACAGTTCCTATTCATTTGCCAATTACACTCCATAAATATATATGGGGAGGTACTAGTTTCAACTCTGTTTTACAGTGAAACATGGAGAAAATTCCAACCAGCAGTAGGAAACAAAATGATAAACCAGAGTAAAATTTTCCCTGCAAAACTTTCCTTTTGTGCCAGAAGAACGAATATCTCTCCACATGTTAAGATCTGAGAGATAACGGTGTGTGAATCCATCCTTAAACTTCCTTGAAATGAACAAATTTTTCTCTACCTTTGCAAACTACATTCCGTACATATATATGAGGATGTACTATCTCCACCTCGGTTTTACTGTGAAAACTGCAGGAACTTCAAAAATGCACTAGGAAACACAATAAGAATCCAGAGTTAATGTTTCTACTGCAACCCGTTCCCTTCGTGCAAGATGCATGAACTTTTCTCCACACGCTCAGTTCTGAGAGATAAGGGTGTGTGTAAGCCGTCCTTCAACTAGCTTGTTTTGAACACAATTTCTTTTCAGTTAAAAACTACACTCCATACATATATATGCGCAGGTACTTGCTCCAACATGGTTTTATAGTGAAAATTGCAGGAAATTCAAACCTGCAATTGAAAACAGACTGAGAAAAAAAGTAAAAGTTCCTCCTGCAACATTTCCCTTTGTCAATAGAAACGGACATCTCTCAATATGCTTATTTCTGAGTGAAAATTGTGATTGAAATCCAACCTTCACCTGGCTTGTTAGGAACACAAAGTTTATTTTCTGTTGCAAACTACAATCCATACATGTATTTCGGGATGTCTAGCTCGAACATGGTTTTAAAGTGAAAAATGCAGGAACAACAAACCATCACTAGGAAACAGACTAAGTTACCAGAGTAAAATTTTCTCTGTAAGCCGTTCCCTTTGTGCAAGTTTAAGAAACCTCTCTCCACATGCTCAGTTTTGAGCGATAAGTGTGTGTGAAACCTTCCTTCCCCTAGCTTGATGGGAAAACAGAGTTTTTTTTATTTCCCAACTACACTGCATTCATATATATAGGGAGGTACTAGCTCCAACTAGGTTTTCCCGAGAAAAATGCAGGAAAATCAAATCAGCATTTGGAAACAGATAGAAATACCAGAGCAGATGTTTCTCCTGCCACCATTTCCCTATGTGCCAGATGAACGAACATCTGTCCTCATGCTCAGTTGTGAAGGGATATATGTGTGTTAAAGCCATCCTTCTCCTTGCGTGTTGGGAACACAAAGATTTTTATGTTGTAAATTACACTCCATTCATATATAAGTGAGGTACATGCTCCAACTTTATTTTACACTGGAAAATGCTTGAACTTCAAACCGGCACTAGGAAACAGACTAGGAAATCAGAGTAAATGTTTCCCTGCAACCCTTTCCATTTGTACAAGATGAAAGAAATTCTCTCCACATGCGCAGTTCTTATAGATAATTGTGTTTCAGTGCCGTTTTTCAACTTGCTTGTTGAGCAAAGTTCATTTTCAGTTGCAAACAAAACTCCATATATATATATATTTGGATGTACCTGCTACAACTCGGTTTTCCAATGAATACTGCAGAAATGTTAAACCGGCCCTAAGAAAAAGACTGAGAAAATCACGTGAAAATTTCAACTGCAATCCGCTCCCTTTTTGCTAGATGAACGATCATCTCTCCACATTTGCAGTTCTGAGAGATAAGTGAGTGTGAATCCCAAATTCAGCTTTCTTATTGAGAACACAAAGATTCTTTTCAGCTGCAAACAACAATCCATACATATATATGGGGAGTTTGTAGATTGAAATCGGTGTTACATTGAAAACTGCAAGAATCTCAAACCGGCACTAAGAAAGGGACTGAGATATCAGAGTATGAGTTTCTCCTGCAAATGTAACATTTGTGCTAGATGAACGAACGACTCTCCACATGCTCAGATCTGAGAGATAAGTGTGAGTGAAAGCCGAATTTCAGCTATCCTGTTGGGAACTCAAAGATTTTTTCACTTGCAAACTACATTCCATATATATATAAAGGGTGATACAAGAACCAAAACGATTTTGACGTTTCTCCACAAGCTCAGTTCTGAAAGAAAAATTTGTGTGAAAGCCGTCCTTCACTTAGCTTGTTGGGAACACAAAGATTTTTTTCACTTGCAAACTACACTCTATATATTTATAAAGGGTGGTAAAACTCCAAAACGGTTTTACAGTGATAACTACAGGAAATTCAAACAGGCACAATGAAACACACTGAGAAACAACAGTAAAAGATTCCCCTGCAACACGTTCCTTTTGTGCTAGATAAACAAACGTCTCTCCACATCCTCAGTTCTCAGACATAAGTGTCTGTGAAAGCCGACCTTCAGCTCTCTTGTTGGGAACCATAAGAATCTTTTCTGTTGCAAACAACATTCCATATATATATGAGGTGTGGTACATGTTTCAACTCGGTTTTAAAGGGATAACGGCAGGAACTTCAAACCGGCAATGGGAAACAGACTGAGAAACCAGAGTAAAAGTTTCCCTTAGGACCAATTCCCTATGGTCCAGACGAATGATCCCCTCTCCACATGCTCAGTTTTGAGAGATAATTGTGTGTGTAAGCCATCCTTCACCTAGATTGTTGGGAACGCAATTACTATTCAGTTGCAAATTTCACTCCATACATTATATGGGGAAGTGCTAAATTCAATACTTTTTAACAGGGAAACCTAGAGGAAAGTCAAACCGACAGTAGGAAACAGACAGATAAACAGGAGAAGAATATTCCATACAACCGTTTCCCTTTGTTTCAGATGAACGAACATCTCTCCACATGCTAAGTTCTGATAGATAAGAGTGTGTGAAAGCCATCTTTCACATAAATTGTTCGGAAAAAATGTTCTCTTCAATTGCAATCTACAATCTTACACATATTAGGGGATGAAATATCTCCAGCTCGGTTTAAATGTGAAAACTGCAGGGGCTTCAAACCGGCACTAGGAGACAAACTGAGAAACCAGAGATAAATTTTCCCAGTGACCAATTCCCTTCGTGCAAGTTGAACGAACTTTCCTACACATGCTCAGATCTGAGAGATAAGTGTGTATGAAAGCCGACCTTCAGCTAGCTTGTTCTGAAAACATGGATTCTTTTCAATTGCAAACTGAAATTTTTACATATATATGGGGAGGTCTAGCTTCCAAAAGGTTTTAAAGTGAAAATGCAGGAAGTTCAAACTGGCAATAGGAAACAGGCTGCGTACCCATGGTAAATGTTTCCCCTGCATCCACTTCCCTTCATTGAAGATGAAGGAACGTCTCTCCAGATGCTCAGTTCTGAGAGATAAGTGTGTGTGAAAGCCTTCCTTCACGTAGCTTGTTCTTAACACATAGCTTTTTACATTTGCCAATTACACGGCTTACATATATAACTGGCGGTAATAGTCCCAGCTCGGTTTTTCCTGAGGAAAACTACAGGAACTGCAAATAAGCCCTAGGAAACAGGACTGAGATACCCAGAGTAAAAGTTTCACCTGCAACCCGTTCCATTTTTACCACTTGAACGATTGTCTCTCCACATGCTTTGTTTCTGAGAAATAAGTGTCTGTGCAATCTGTCCTTCACCTAAATTTTTGGGAAAAAAAATTTCTTTTCAGTAGCAAACTACACTCCATAAATATATATGGGGATGTGCTAGCCCCAATCGTTTTTTCAATGAAAATTGCAGGAAATTCAAACCGGCACTAGGAACCACAATGAGAATCCACAGTAAATATTTCCCTGAGAACCGATCCATTAGTGCTACATGAACGAACGTCTCACCACATGCTCAGTTCTGTGAGAAAACTCTGTGGGAAAGCCGTCCTTCACCTAGCTTGTTGGGAACAGAAAAGTTTCTTTTAATTTGCAAATTACAATTCCATTACATTTATACAGGGTGGTAATAACTCCCACCTCGTTTTGCATTGAGAACTGCAGGAAATTCAAACTGGAGCTAGGAAACATTCTGAGAAACCAGAGTGAAAGTTTCCCCTGCAAAACATTCCCTTTTGTTCAAGATGAAGAAATGTCACTCCACTTGCTATGTTGTTAGAGATAACTGGGATTGAAAGCCGTCCTTCACCTATATTGTTGGTAACACATAGTTTTTACATTTGCCAAATAACCTGCACTCATATATAAGGGGTGCTATTGGCTCCAACTCGATTTTCCAGTGAAAACCTAGGGAATTTCAAAATCTGCACTAAGAAACAAACTGAGAAACCAGGGTAAAATTCCCCCTCAAATCTTTCCATTTTTGGCAGAAGAAGAACGTCTCTCCACATGCTCAGTTCTCAGAGATAAGTGTATGTGAAAGCCTTCTTCACGTAGATTGTTGGAAACACCAAAGAATCTTTTCACTTGCAAACACACTGCATAAATATATATGGGAAGGTTATTGCTTCAACACGGTTTTATGTTGTAAACGGCAGGAATCTTCAAACCGGCAATGGGAAAGAGACTGAGAAACCAGAGCAAAGTATCTCTTAGAACCAGTACCTTATCTGCAAGAAGAACGAACCTCTCTCCAAATGCTCCTTCTGAGCGACTTCTGTGTGTATAAACCCATCTTTCTCATAGCTTGTTGGGAACACAGTTTCTATTCATTTGCCAATTACATTCCATACATATATATGGGGAGGTACTATTTCCAACTCTGCTTTACAGTGAAACATGGAGAAACTTCCAACCATCAGTAGGAAACAAAATGTTAAACCAGAGTAAAATTTTCCCTACAACACTTTCCTTTTGTGCCAGAAGAACGAATGTCTCTCCACATGTTAAGTTCTGAGAGATAACACTGTGTGAAACCATCCTTCAAATACCTTGTAGTGAACAAAAATTTTCTCTACCTTGCAAACTACATTCCGTACATATATATGAGGATGTACTACTCCCAACTCGGTTTTACTGTGAAAACTGAAGGAACTTCAAAAATGCACTAGGAAAACACAATAAGAAACCAGAGTTATTGTTTTCCTGCACTCCCGTTACCTTCATGCAAGATGAATGAAATTATTTCCACATGCTCTGTTCTGAGAGATAAGTGTGTGTGTATGCCGTCCTTCACCTAGCTTGTAGGGAACAAAATTTTCTTTTCAGTTACAAACCTACACTCCATACATATATATGTGCAGGTACAATGCTCCAACATTGTTTTATACGTGAACAATGCAGGAACTTCAAACCGGCACTTGAAAACTGAATGAGAAACAAAAGTAAAAGTTTCTCCTGCAACATTTTCCCTTTGTCACACAGGAACGGACATCTCTAGACATGCATAATTCTGAGAGAAAATTGTGATTGAAATCCATCCTTCACCTTGATTTGTTTGAGAACACAAAGTTTATTTTCTGTTACAAACTACAATCCATATATGTATTTCAGGAAGTCTAGCTCGAACTTGATTTTAAAATGAAAAATGCAGGCAACCATCCAACCATCACTAGGAAACAGGCTTATTTACTAGAGTAAAATTCCCCTGCAAACGGTTCACTTTGTGCAAGTTTAAGAAATCCTCTCTCCACATGCTCAGTTTTGTGCGATGTGTGTGTGAAAGCATCCTTCCCCTAGCTTGATGGGAACACAGAGTTTTTTTAATTCCCAACTACACTGCATTCATATATAAGGGGAGGTACTAGCTCCAACTAGTTTTCCCGTGAAAACTGCAGGAAATTCAAATCACTGTTTGAAACCAATAGAAATACCAGAGCAGAAGTTTTTCCTGCCACCATTTCCCTATGAGCCAGATGAATGAACGTCTGTCCTCATGCTCATTTGTGAAGAGATATATGTGTGTGAAAGCCATCCTTCACCTAGCTTGTTGGGAACACAAAGATTTGTATGTTGTAAATTACACTCCATACATATATAAGGGAGGTACAACCTCCAACTCTATTTTACTCTGGAAACTGCCTTGAACATCAAACCGGCACTAGGAAACAGAATGAGAATACAGAGTAAATGTTTCCCTGCAAACCTTTCCATTTGTGCAAGATAAAAGAAAGTCTCTCCACATGCTCAGTTTTTATACGTATTGTGTTTCAGTGCCGTTTTTCACCTTGCTTTGATGAGCACACAAATTTCATTTTCAGTTGCAAACCACACTCCATATATATATATATATGGAATGTACCAGCTACAACTCGGTTTTCCACAGAAAACTGCAGATATTTTATACCGGCCCTAAGAAAAAGACTGAGAAAATCACGTGAAAATTTCAACTACAAACCGCTAAATTTTTGCTAGATGAACTATCATCTCTCCACATTCCCAGTTCTGAGATATAAGTGAGTGTGAATCCCAACTTCAGCTATCTTGTTGGGAACACAAAGATTCTTTTCAGCTGCAAACAACAATCCATAACATATATGTGGGGAGGTTGATGATTGAAATCGTTGTTACATTGAAAACTGCCAAGAATTTCAAACCGGCACTAAGAAATGGACTGAGATGTCAGAGTATGAGTTTCTCCTGCAACCGAAACATTAGTGCTAGATAAACGAACGTCTCTCCAAATGCTCAGATCTGAGTGATAAGTGTGTGTGAAAGCCGACTTTCAGTTTTTCTGTTGGGAACTCAAAGATTTTTTCACTTGCAAACTATATTCCATATATATATATAAGTGGTGATACAAGCTTCAAAACGATTTTGGACGTTTCTCCACAAGCTCAGTTCTGAAAGAAAAATTTGTGTGAAAGCCGTCCTTCACATAAATTGTCCGGAAAAATGTTCTCTTCAATTGCAATCTACAATCTTTACACATATTAGGGGATGAAATATCTCCACCTCGGTTTAAATGGAAAAATGCAGGAGCTTCAAGGCCGACACTAGGAGACAGACTGAGAAACCAGAGATAAATTTTCCCAGTGACCAATTCCCTTCGTGCAAGTTGAACGAACGTTCCTACACATGCTCAGATCTGAGAGATAAGTGTGTATGAAAGCCGCCCTTCAGCTAGCTTGTTCTGAAAACATGGATTCTTTTCATTGCAAACTGCATTCCTTACATATATATGGGGAGGTCTAGCTTCCAAAAGGTTTTAAAGTGAAAATGCAGGAAGTTCAAACTGGCAATATGGAACAGACTGCGTACCCAGGGTAAATGTTTCCCCTGCATCACTTTCCCTTCATTGAAGATGAACGAACGTCTCTCCAGATGCTCAGTTCTGAGAGTTAATATCTGTGAAAGCCATCCTTCAAGTAGCTTGTTGTTAACACATAGCTTTTTACATTTGCCAATTACACGGCATACATTATTAAGGGGCGGTAGTAGTTCCAGCTCGGTTTTGCAGTGAAAACGCAGCGCTCGACTGT